>NC_051179.1:96722879-96748089 GCF_013339695.2 Rhipicephalus sanguineus
CCTCGATATCGAAACCGAAAGTGTCTTTTTAAGGTGGGCTCATTTACAATCATAGGATGCATTCCCAGGCACACAATAGTCGTTTAGGTTTCTCGAACCACAGTATTATTATTTAGAGCAACCATCCGAATTTTTAAAAATTCGTTGTCAGACTCCTTTAAGCTTCTTGTGCTTCGAAAGGTAGTCTCCACATTAGACTCATTCAGAGCTATACTTTCTCGTCATGAGACGCACAGGAGGGAGTAGAGTAAGAGCAAAGCCAAGAACTATCCGCGCCGAATGAAGTGTGAACAGCGCACCGAACGCGCGGCCAGTTCACGCCGTCTGCTGCCGACATCTAATAAGACAAGCGCATCCGGTACCGATAGTTTGCTTCTTCCTTGACAATCCATATTTTGCTTTGCCACTGGAGCGCCACGTCATGCTTTCCACTGATCGCAACGGCGCAGCGCAGTTTCTGTGGCAGCAGCGTGCGTGAAGCGAGCGCTCATAGCTCCCTATAGAGTTTTCATCTTGCTTCCATCTCCGCCGTGTTATCAGCGCCTAGCTGAGATGCGAACAGAGGCGGATAGATAGTGAAGCTCCAGTGCACGTGCGTTCAAGTCACCCGAGAGGTGCTGCTGTTTCGAACTCAATCGGTATGAGGACGCGGAGAACGAGCTCTCACTGCGCCGTCTCTTACAACGAGCATCTCGGGTGCGCGCGCGCCTACTCGGTAGCTTCGCGCTCGTGGCGCTGCAGTGACCAAATAATTTCAAAATTGACGTCTTCGTTGCCGGCGACACCTTTTTAGGTACCTGCTGACCTTTTAATAAAAAGAAATTCAATCCTGCCTGCATTTTATACACTTGCTGGGCAAGAAGTCGGAATTGCCCATCCTTGCGTAAGGGTCTCATTGGAGGGGCCGTAAACTATTAGTGCAAACGACATTATGCAACAGTTTTTAATGATTGTGAAAGCTGATGTGGAGGAGAATAAGTGGACAAAGTTTAAGAAATTAGAAAATGGGTTTTTTTTTTAATTGTCGTCAGAAGTTTCATTGTTCGGTGTTTTCTTGAACTTAGCCCGATCATATCTCTTTACTGAAAAGTTATATAAATACAGGATTTGGCAGTTTGGTAGATAAGCATGCGAAGAACGTAATGCGGAATTTTTGTACCTCTGATACAAGGCATTTTTGAGATAAAGACCTTCAAGTAAAGAAAATTTGCGATTGGGCCATTTTTGAGGTTTTTTATAAAAACATCTACACTACACATAAACACTAAAAATACCTGAGCAGAAGCAAAAACATGCATATATTTAGGTAAATAAATTTCAGCTACCTAACTTTAATATATTTTGTGCAATTCATAACGAAAGTTGGCCAAAACAGCAGAGCGGATGAGCGCTCCACTCCACCTCTTCGTCATTATTGATTTCCTGTGGTTCGAAAAAATTTTTGGCGGCAAAACAAATTGCGGAACTCTTCTTTCCACTCATCAGGCAATAATATATAAAATTTTGAAATAAATTTGAGAGGTCGACCAGCAATCGTTTGTTCGATCTTACGTGGAATCACCCTGGTATGAGAAAAGAGTCAGCGCTCTTCTTCGCATACAAAATACGCAAAAAGGCTCTCACTCAAGTGCGTACAACAGCTGCTTATCGTGCGTGCTTTGTTGTCACGTAAGAATTTTTAAAATCTTGCCGTTGACATTTTCTTTGTCCAGATGGTTGGCCACGCGATGATGCGCGCATTGGACGCACGAGGCACACATTTTCTTGAAGGATATGTACCAGATCACACGGACGACGTCATGAAAGAATACGAGAAAAGGGCGCTGTGCTTGCGGAAATCCCACAAGTCTGTTGTGAGTAGACCTAACGCACTAACGCACGTTTCGCCTCTTTTACCCTGTCTCGCTACACACACACGCACACTATTATATATATATATATATATATATATATATATAATATATATATGTGTGTGTGTGTGTGTGTTGTGTGTGTGTGTGTGTGTGTGTGTGTGTGGTGTGTGTGTGTGTGTGTGTGTGCAAAAAAGGCGGGTTCACGTACATAGAACAAAGAAGCAATTGCACTGCCTAATGTTCTGGGCGCGGCACAGCCTTCATCAGAGCGTGAGATAATCCAAGGAACGTGACCTTGGGCTTGTTGGTAATCCATCTTAACACCTACAGCGCACCGAAGGGACGGGAACACAATGAACAACGTGGACGCAACGCTAACTTCCAACAAATGATTTATTTACGAAGCATTCACAAGAAATCAATAGGAAAAAGCACGCAGCGCACGCAGGTGCATAAGTACGAGATTATTATTATTATTTTTTTTAATCAGGACGCATGTTAACGATGTATGGCCAACGATAACATGAGATTACAGAAATAATTACAAGACTACCAGGCCATGTGGACGCAGCCATCCTCCTCAGGTCACCCTTCCTATCAAGTTTAAAAAATCAAATTCCTTTCGTGTCAGCTAGATTGACGGCGCTCTCACGCACATGCCCCCCAAACTCGCGATCTTCGCCGCGTCGATGATTTCCCGTGTTGTATACGCTGTGCTTCGCCCTATGGCACTGCACTGTGAATACATAGGGACGCACCCACAGTTTCTGCTATGAAACGCAAGGTGGCCCCACTTTAGGGTTATCTTCTCAGCACCTAACAAGCTGTCCGATCTGTGCAAGGCTAGCTGTTACGATTCCGAGAAGCCCACTTGGCAGAAAACGCACAAAGAAAGCTTTATTTCAGTGCGAGAAAAATTTCGTGTATGAGCTTCCGTTGTCGTGTGGCAAAAAATACATCGAAAAAAAAACAGGAAGATCAATGCGAGCTGATATGTACGAGGGCCTTGTGAGTCCCAGGCTCTGTATATGTTTCGTTACTCGACCTAATCACAGAGTTTACTGTATATTCGCGTGTTTTCTACAAAGACGGCTATAGCAATAAATATTGCCACCTTCTCTTTTTTTTTTTTTCACTTGCAAGTGTGTCGTTCATGTGCTTGGCCGAGAGATGGCGGTAGCAGCTACACTTCTGTAAGGCTATCTTATCGTATGGTGCACGCTCGGAGGAAAAGCGAAACATTGCCTTTGTGTGAGTTCAGCGGGGACGCGGGTATTGTCTTGTGCGCCATGAGTTATTGCTGTTATCGGAAAAAGTACAGTATTGCATTGCGGTGCATGGAAAAGCGCATCAAGCTCATCTCGTAAAGCTTCTCCGTGTGAAATGGCAACCTGTAGATGATATTGAGCAAGCTGAACCAAGGAGAGAAAAAAGAGAATGTATATGACCAAAACACTTGGCCTAATGGGAAGTTGATCCAATGTACGGAGCATGGCTGTCGCTAAGTAAAAGATGGTCCCTGTGTTTGTACTGCAAATCATGCAACGCTCAATAAAAGGTGGAAAATCAGACATCGCATAAAACCTCGCAAGCTCCAAGCACACGAAAAGCGCTGCAAGCTTTCATCCAGCCGGCACCCTTACATCTATGCCTCATAGACAAAGTCAAATAGACAAATCTGTCGAAGAGGCTGAATTCGGACTTGCATTGTTCATCTCAAAGCATAAACCTTTCCATTTGATGCAGCGGGGCATTCCTTGACATGATTGGCAGCATGGAATTATTCACACATTGCAAAGCTACTGCCGGACAAAGTGCACTGCCATTCCAAAGAACGTTAGTGAACAGAGCCGCCAAGAGATCTGTTAAATTTTGTGCGCATAGAGGTTCTGTCTTATTTTAGGTCAATGCACTGGCACGAGAGCGGTGACATACTCGTTCCCCGTCGCCCGAGCTCTGAACATCACTGGCAGTGTAGTTGATGCGTTTCGTGACTTAATTAGCATGATTCAGCGATGCAACCACCAGCTCTCTCTAAAGCAGGCTGTATGCAGTGATAAGTAGCAAAGGGATTCCGTGCGGAACACACTTTATTGGTTTCGCGGCCGTCGAATACTCGCCGTTGACGGCATAGTCAATTGAATGTTACATTAACTTTGTCATTGACGCTACATCTCTAGTAACTGGCGCCATGTGTTGACTATTTATGCACAATACCTCCGAACTGATAATAAATGTTGTGCTTCTACGCCCCAAAGCACACGACATGATTATGACAGACGCCTACTCGAGGGCTCCGGAAATTTCGACCATGTGGGGTTCTTTAACGTGCACCTAAATTCAAGCATACGGGCCTCCACCATCTCGCCTCCATCGAATCCTGGGTGTCATGACCGGGATCAGTGCCAATGTTTATCAGGCTGCAAGAGGCTACCAACAAAAACACACGAAGCCGAACGTAAAATGCACAACAGATTTTGTTTAAGACATGTCACTTACATGTGGCATGAACTGAGATAGGCCAGAAAGGACCGCGCAAGAAAGCACGCGCTCGAGAGCAAGGACAATGCGCTTTCAAGCAAGCACGTTTCTGCATGTGGTTGCGAACCACTTCTCAGCGAGCTTTAAACTCTAAAGTCTAGCTAAACCAATATTGCACGCGAGGTACTCGAACCATTTTAATAAGGAAAATGGGGACATATGCGTAAGTTAAACGCCATATCTGTGGATGCACCTTAGCGCCAGTATCTTGGAAATACCTTCGGCATGATGTGATCAGTTTTGTCATAGTGACATAACTTTATAGTAATGTCGCCAACGCTCGCAGTTCAGTCGGAATATGTTTTCTGTAGTTCTCCTTCTAGGCATCTGTCCCTTGATACCTCTAGTTCTATTTTCAATGATATAAAATTGCCTTTTCTGGTAATACCATACTAATATTTCGCTGGTTAGCACGGCACTGGAGGAAAACTGAAAAAAAAATCAAATAAAGGTGCCAGTACCTGCGGAGATTATTCTCCCCTGTAGCGGTCGGTAGTGAAACAGAGGCAGTTTCAAAGCGCTGTCGTTTCGTAGCTGACGCGAAGTGCTGGAGCTCATTTGTTTCGTGTGTGAGAATATGGACGTCTTCTGCATTTCTTTCACTAGCTCAAAATGCATTTTCAGGATCGAGTTTCTTTTTCTCGTTCGTCCTGACAACATGAACATGTGCAACTGTTGCCTGCGTTTGGAACTTTCGTGACATTTCTACGTACAGATGTATGTCATCAGGAAGTCACCGAAGAAGCAACATAGAGAATAGTTAATGTCACGCTAAACACATGATGAGTTAGCGCTGGCGTAACGGCCCTCCTTTATTTCTATCGGTTATTTCTTCATTTGAATGAAAGTGTCGCGAGAACACTCATCGTAAGCTTTGTTATATAATAACGTATATATGCTTCCCATGACTGGAGTGCTGTAGCTGCCACATACACGTTTTATTCTACTTGACTTGCTTTTGGGCACCGAGAATATTAGTACAAATGTAACCAAGCGAATAGTCGTTATGTCGTAGTGTACGTTGTTTTCAGTTACAACATGCTCGTTTCAAAGAATAGGACGCATTCATTATAAAAGTTGCCAGTTGACATTGCTGTGCTGACATATGTAACGGATCTCTTACGAGTTGGAGCCATGTCAAGATCTACGAATGCTGCATTACGAGAATCGACGGGTAGTATCCCTATCGCTGACATGTTTATCACCTCTATCTGTTTAACAAAGCAACACACGCTCACACACATAGCGCTTTGTGTGCGCGCGTATGTTCGCTTTTGTCTTAGCGTCTTCAGTGCTCTTTTACCGCTCATAAAAATGGACTACCAACGTGCCCAGACTACCATCTTGGTGAAGCTCAGTCCGCGCCAAATGATCAAGAACAAATGAACACATACAAACTAGTCAACTTAAGCGCGTACACTTTCGTACGTTATTGCAGAAGCACAAAAAAGAAAGGCAGTGCAATAAGTTCATCCCAGTTGTAACTGTCCCATTATTTTCCACGCGTACTCAACAAGACCGCTATATTCTCGCTGGTGTTTGTTAAGATAAAAATATGTTAAGATAAAAAAGATAAAAAGATAAAGTACGTATTCCTAATAATGAACCCTATTTTCAGCTGTCCTTAAGTGGCCAGGAGGGAACGTTGAGTGACGAGCTGGACAGCGAGAACCTGGCCGACCTAGTGGGTACCAAGATGGCGTATGACGCTTTCGGTTCCTTGGTGCCCGAGAACAGGGAGGAAACTGCAGCAGGACTGAACATGTCAGCGCCGCAGCTGTTCTTTTTCAACCACTGCGCGAAATTGTGCTCTACGGAGAAGCCAGAAGAGCCACCTCACGCACCAAAGCGCTCGCGTTGCATAGTGCCGTTAATGAACATGCCAGATTTCTCCAGTGTTTTTAACTGCCCTGCCGGAACACCCATGAATCCACGGGAGAAGTGCACCTTTTGGTAGTGAAGAACGTGCCTCTCTACCTGCGTGTAACCATCCGTTGGTCATGCGTATTTGTTATTGTTTCAAAGTCGAAAGAAAAGACATTTCACAATAATATATCGAAACGCATTTCTACGCTTCACTGGAGAGCTTTTAATGTGTGTATCATGTTTTCAGAGATAAATATATTTAGTAATGAGTACTTCAAAATGTATATTCCACTGTTCAATACACAAACGCAGGGCCATAAATGTATCTGCTTCTGTGCCTTGGTCAGGTGATCGACGAGGTTTATTTCACCTAAGTGTTGAGGCGGGCGCGGGGACTGCTGTGCCTGCCCTACGGGACCCGTTTCTCCGAACCGCCAGAACTGACTGCGAACCGTAGCGATTCGATAGCACAGGCCGAATTCGTCCTCAAAATGAAGGAATTCCCTGCATTTTTCTAACGCCATGAAGGAACCATTAAAGGCAGGACTCCAGGGAGGACTGGATATGTTCAATCTCTTTCTTCGCAGAAACGCGTGCGGTCCATTGCCCTACAGCAGGCCAGGCTGCATTCCCTGCGCAGACTGCGTTCCCATGTGTAGAAGATTGTTGCGATTTCCGCAGAGAGTAAATACTACATTACAGCTAGGAAAGTAGATATTTTTTAAAACAACTTCCCTTTGGCAAACCAAATACTTTCAGGTGAGACAGAGCAGTAATGCACAAAAAAAGTTGTCAGCTCATGACGCGGGCTCGCGTAGCTTCTTGCTCGCTTCATGATACCCCCCCCCCCCGACAGGAGAGAAAAAGCGCTTGAAACTTGCGACAAATCCCTGCAACTCCACTCGGACTTGACGCATTAGGAAAGTGTTCAAAGCAATCGAATCAAGGAACTATAACTCCGAAAGTGAGGCCATTCGATGCTTACTTGTGACGGTGTTAAAGGACACTTTTACGATCATTGGCACCCGTCCTTAACTTCCGAAATTTGGAGCGAAGCATTACTGTACTACGCGTGGTTTAAACTATGTCCAACGCAAGGTAATTCTCCTTAAGCTGATTACGCGTTTCTGTTCACTTCCCCATTGACCCATTCATCTCCACACATCACTGAACCAACGGAAGCGTGCATTTCAGTGAGGATGAACGCTTTATTTGTTAAATAAGGCCCACAGAATCTAGTTCGTCCACGCAAATGATGACGACGAGGGTAGACATCGCCCAGGCACATACCAGGACTCGCCAATGATGATACAAAGCCTTCACTGCCTCTCATGAGTTCGCAGTTCAGGTCACGTGTGTTTACTGCCAAAGGAATACATAGACGCGTTTTTTTTTGTCTTACAATAGAGGCCCTGCTACAAAAGTTGAAGAGCAAGCGTGGTGCGACCAGAGGTTAAACTTTCCTGCGATTAGCGCGACATTATTTTGTTTAAAACATAGCTCTTTCTAGGACCGCAGCGACTAACAGTGATACGTTTCGGCAGTCACGCTGCAACGCGGAATCCTCCAACTCTCTCGCAATGCTACGCTCGACGAGGCCAGCTCGATTTCCGGAGACATCGGCCACATTTTCATGGCACCACAAATTACAAATCCCCGTGCACTAAATGTCATTGGCGCGCCAATGAACCCTGGGTAGTCAAAATTTGACCGAAGCCTCCCGTGTTGTCGTACCTGCCTTTCGCATACACAAGCTCATACTAGCATGCCGACAAGGGGTCTGCATGCGAACAGATGCTCTGTTACTATACCATTATTTATGTTCGCAAGACAGCTGATGTTTACTGTTCGCGTTCAAATTTAGTGCCGCTATAAAGATTTTCAGACTGTTGACCGAATAACAGCCTATATTTATTTATTTTCTTTATTTATTGTACCCTCAGGGCCCGAAGGCATTACAGAGGGGAGTGGGGATACCTAACGAATACAATAAACAGCAAACATAAAGAAAAATTAAAGTTCAAAGTGGCTGGCAAGAACTCACAAGACAAAAAAGAAAAAATAGCAGCCGGAATACACGAGAACAATTTTGATAATAGGGAGAGAGAAATGAACTTTCCTGCGGGATACGCTGAAGAACGTGCATGCCATCTTCGACTTCATAACCCCAGAGTTTGAAGTAGGGCTCTACCCGTATTCGTCAGCTTCTGTGTCTCCAGTTGGTTGACATTGTGCGCTTCCACGAGCTCTTCCCCATGTGTTGTGCACTCCCATTTCAAGCAACGTTTCCGTGGATGTGGAGGGCGACAGACCCGTGGTAATCTTGTGCGCTGTTCTGATTAGAGTGTTTATTTTAATCCGTTGACTGTTCTTCATGCCTACGTATGGAGTCCCGTACGGGATAATGCTTGTGATCAACGCTTGTATAATTTTCGTGCAATCTTCTTCTTTAAGTCCGTGACTTTTGCTAGTCACTCCTTTGGTCAGGCGACTTCCTTGTTGCACGGTTTTCTGAATCCTTTCTAACTCTGCTCTTCCGGCACCATCCTTTTGAATCAGGAGTCCCAGGATACGAAGCGTTGAAACCTGAGGAATTATGACGCCTCCTACCCTGGAATTTAGATAATAAGAGATAAATTATACAAAGAGTAACAAGCATAAATATATTCACAAGATAGCAATTGTTTTAAGTAACACATTAATATCTGTTTTGTCAGCGATGTCATGGGGAACGACATTTCAACTGACACAAGTTCTAGGTACGAATGAGTCATGAAAACATGTAGTGTGACAAGATGGAATCCCAACTTTATTGCGGTGATCAATGCGAGCTGATATGTACGAGGGCCTTGTGAGTAATTTATCTATCAGAGAGTTGTAAAATTTATGATAAAGACATACTGAAGCTACAGACCTGCGATCAGAGCGAGGAGGGAGAGACAAACTTCATTTCATGGCGGTTACGCTACTTGTTCGGTGATAGTTAGAGAGCATGAAGCGTCAGGCACGTTTTTCACAGCTTCCAAGTCTGAAATCAATGATTCAATGCCAGGACTCCAGACTGATCAGAACAAAGAAGTAAAGTAAAGAAGAATGAACTGGGCAGCAAGAGGTTTTGTGATGGGAAACGAAGTGTTGCTGTTTCACATTTGATCTAGCGCACGCGAGTTGTTTAATTAGTTTTGCACACATTTTGTGAACTTTGACGGCGCCGAAAAGAAGTCACGAAAAGGAGTAGGAAAATTGCGATGGAAGTTTTTCTCATTCTTTTACCAGAATTTCCCCCTTGTACCCTTGCTTCCTCAACTGGACTTCTGTAAGAAGCCATGACGAGAACCTAGACACCTGGACCGCATTGTAATAACGCTATTTAAGCAGGTGAAGTACATATAATTTACTTAGTTTTCATGCAAGAACCTCAAGTGACTCATTCAGCCAGACAGCTGGCGCCTGTACCAGCGAGATGGCACCAAACTTCCTATTGATTGAGATGCCGTGTAACGTGCGAGCCTCGACGTAGACCGGAAGGAAGAGTCAACGCGGTACGGCGCCGGTTCACCGGAGGTTACTTGTTTCTACATTATTGTATATGTTAGCAAGCTTAGAACCTAGGACACCCCGCTGAGAGTTCCAGTGTCTGAGAGTCGGCAAAACCAGTACCTCCCGACTGGCAGGCCTATTCACTCCGCATTACGACGTCTTTAGTAACGACGTCCGACGTCATTACTTGGACCAAAATTTCAATGTCACTGCTTTCGACAAGCCGGGTTCGGCAATGAAAATTTGGATTCCACTAGCAGGATGTAGTAAATCAAAGTGCGCAAGCCTACTATCCAGGAGACACATCGCGCGCTTCGCATCCTTCTGTCTCATTCCCGTTGGAATCTGCCTCTGCGCGGCCCCGCCGGACTTGGTTTTTTTCTGTCGAATTTCTCTCTTTGTCTGTCTTTATTTCTCTTCCTTTCTCTCTATCTTTTTGTGTGTCGTTTTCACACTATCCGTACTCGTCATCTCGCCCATCACAGTTATTGCATCCCGCGCCGGAGAAATCAGCGCTTGTGTTTTGGGAGCGAAGCAGAAAAGGAAGACGACGACGACGATGAAGAGAACGAAGAAAGCGCGTGCCGGTTCATGATGATGACTTTTTGGTGACGCCACACAAACTGCGGCGAGGTAGAACAGCTTCGCCGTTGAAACGATAGCACAAATGCGAGAGCAAGGATAACCATGTACAGTATAGCAAGGGCTGGAAAACAGAGAGATGAGAGCGTAAAAGCCTAGCCAAGCCAAGCACAGCTCTGCGGTGACCCAGGCTTTAGTGCAAGCTGCGCCAATGTTTAACAGCGAAGCTATTCTTGCTCGAGCCTTTCATGTCCGCGATCCGTGGTAACTCTTGTGGGCACCATAAATGGGTATGCGCCACATACATTGGGTAAATCCCACTACTCACCACTGGTGCGCTAAAAATGAAGGCTACAGTTAGCCCAACAAACGGGTATTTGCCACTGAAATCTGTGATACCTATCAGAGAAGTATCAACATCAAAAACGCGTATGTGCCACGGAAATTCGGTACATCCCAGTACACACAACTTCCACTAAAAAAGGAAGAAAGCAACAGTGTCGCTAGCAAATGGCGTGCGCGTTGCCATAGTGAAACCACTGCCACGTGATACTTTGTAGTTATAACAGGTGGTGGCTATACTAGCGTCTCAAAGCTTACCAAAGAGTGTTTAAGTGCACTGATACAATACATCGGAGCATCTTAAACGAAGGCGTCTTTGTAAACCTGTGTATAAGAGTGGTATGGTCAAGATACAATAAAACTATGTTTCTAGCTTAAATTAACCAAGAGTGCTTAATAAGGAGCAGTGATACAACATATCTGAAAGACTTGCAAAACATAGAAATGCGTTAGTCTGACGAAGGGAACGCCACCGGCTTCGCTGTTTCATCGGTGTACGCGAAGCGGAGCTGGTTGCGTTTTTTCAATGGTGATGTTGCAAAGATGGATAAAAGCTACGTTCCAAAGGCAGGTATACGGCACCGTACACTTGACTTTCACCTTTTACACGATGAGATCGGGTTATGTGTGCTCGGAGGCCGGCGCAGGCAAGTCGCGCTACCTCTGACAGATGGCACCACGCTGCTTGACCACGCAGCGCGTGTTGCATTTTGGCGGAAAGAGACTTGCATGACGTTTAGTTTAAAACAGGTTCATTCCAGTGCAGAACAGCTTCATTCGAACTCAGTAAAATTTCGGGCCTGCGTCGCGTCGTGGCTCCATAGGCTAAGCCCAAATTGTTTATACCACACAGGGAGGGAAGACAGTGGCATGCATTCGGAGCATTCCACAGTATAGTGGGGTGTGCCCTTGCGAACATGGACTATACCCATTTTAACTCGATAACATTAAAGAGCTTATTTTTCAGCAATTCCAGTGTCGCCATCGGCGTCCTCGGTTGTGAGCGAAAATTCGAGATAGATTCAAATGAATTACTAATAATCAAAACAACGGTTCAAGCGAGAACCGAACCCAGGCGTTCTGCGTGGTATGTGTTGTGTCGGCGAGCGGTGACCGACGGCGAGGGCCCGACGACTGGCACGAGACGCGCCGCGCGCCGGCACGGCCCGCGACACGAGTGGGAGAAGTGAGAGTCCGGAGCCCGCGGAAGCCCAACAACGACTGAGCCGGCCAGCGGCCGTTTATTCGAAAACATGACACAACGGACACGCGTGCACCCGTGACTTGGCTACATGTCATCACGTGTGCCGATACAGACGGCCTCTGCCGACAACACAACACAATAAGGCGCACTCTAAGTGCGCGCGCCATTCATCGATGGCGCCACTACACTACATCATCCCGCCCGTCGATGAAGCTAGCACAATCACAGGGTAACACTAAAGCCACACCCAGGATCCACACTATGGGTAACACTGAAGCTAGTCCCAGGATCCACACTAAGGGTAACACTGAAGCAAGTCCCAGGATCCACACTAAGGGTAACACTGAAGCAAGTCCCAGGATCCACCTAATAATGCACGCACCACACGAGCGGCGGGGATGAGGTCAGTTGCGCACACCCATAAGTGGCACTAACACAACACACAACATGTGAAACGAAAAGACAACAGAGCAAGACCGCTGCAACACTTTCACTTAAAATTGGAAGGAGCCCATGATCCCGATGACGACTGGAGAAGTTCCACAAGTCATCTACAGCCGTGGACAGGCTGTGCTGTCTGCCGAAAGGACGCTGGAAGTCTTCAGTCATCATGGACACAGATGCTCCGGCATCCACCAGTAGTTGTAGGGTAACACCATCGACCACAGCGTGGACGACTAAGTCTTTTCTGGACGAGGTGCTATATCAGCACGTTTGACGAAGGACGATCCGAAGATAACACTGACGAGGTTCAAGCTACGTTCAACTGTGTGGATGCCTGCTGCTCCGGTGCGACGTCGACAGCTCCCCTCGAAGTGACACGCTGTACAGGAGCAGTCTTGCAACACATGGACGCGAAATGTCCCCAAGCATTGCAGGTATTGCAACGCCGACTTCGGGCTGCACAATTTCGGAAATTTGACTGGTGCCGTCTGCTTCCGCAGCGGTCGCACGATTGAGGTTGGAAGTCGCCTTGGAACTTCTCATTCGGAACTAGAGCACGGAGCCCCGTCGACGGCATCGGCGAAAAGTAGCCATCTTGGCTTGCCGGAACATCAGTGGTGTTGTGGCTCCGGTAGCGTTGACGTGACGTCACGGCCTACGTCACGGCCTCCCCGTCTGCCCCGGCCATGTTCTATTCTTCACAAGCCGCCATATTGGGCGCCTTGCCCTACGGCTTGAACAAACGCTAGGTTGGCCAACGACAACGCTTCGAGCGCCCGACCTATTTCTTCCGCTTTTTCCAAGGTCCACTCTTCGTCGTATGCCAGCAGCTTCTCCCGCACCCGCAAGTTGGACGTACCGTGGATAATCTGGTCGCGGACGCGTTCCGAGTACATCAGCCCAAACTTGCATCGTACGGCTTTCTCTTTCAGAACGGTCACGTACTCCAGGAAACTCTCACCAGGGAGTCGACGCCGACTTGTGAACTCGTGACGTTCGACTAGCGGATTCGTGGACGCGGCGAAAAGCCGGTCAAGCTGCTTGACGAGACTGTCAAACTTGGAAGCCGAGGAATGAGGGGCAAACGCCGGCGCGGACGCCGCGTTGCTTGGAGTCGTGCGGGCTTCTTCTAGCTCTGCTGACGCAAAATATTTCCTCTGCCCTTCCCGTCCCAGCATGCTGACGAGCACGGACGCGCGACGCGCGTCGTTCCAGTCGATGCCGCCGGCTGCCTCAAGGTAGGCAAGAAACATTTTCTTCCAGTCAGTCCACGGAACCGGGGTTGGCCCTGACAGCTCGAGGGACACAGGGAGGTGCCCGAAGAAAGCCATGCCGACAGGAGAGGTACAGCGAGGTGCAGCAGGCAGAGCAAGGGCGAAGGCCTAGGCGAAGGCTTGACAGGAGCCGCACATAAAGAGCTCTAGGCCTCGCGACGCCAGACGCGTCAGAGAAGCCAGAAAAAGACGGGAGTCACGGAACACTCACGGGTTCTTTCTGCCGCGGTCGAAACCGAGGCGAAAAACATCCTCGTCGCCATGTTGTTGTGTCGGCGAGCGGTGACCGACGGCGAGGGCCCGACGACTGGTACGAGACGCGCCGCGCGCCGGCACGGCCCGCGACACGAGTGGGAGAAGTGAGAGTCCGGAGTCCGCGGAAGCCCAACAACGACTGAGCCGGCCAGCGGCCGTTTATTCCAAACATGACACAACGGACACGCGTGCACCCGTGATTGGCTACATGCCATCACGTGTGCCGATACAGACGGCCTCTGCCGACAACACAACACAATAACGCGCACTCTAAGTGCGCGCGCCATTCATCGATGGCGCCACTACACTACAGTATGCTGATGTTCTACCACAGAGACGCACCTGTGCTGGAAGTTGCCTTGGAAAAAAAGAACACTATATCAATGTTAAGTATTGGGAGGAGTGTCAATAACGGGTGTAATATTGTATGGCAGAAGCGTAGAATTTCCCCAGGCGTCAAAACGTACGAGTTGCGCAACGAGTGGTTGGTTTAAAGGAATATTCATTACAGAGCGTCAGGCACAATTAATCATCAGCAGCAGCATCAACAAAGGACGTAGATGTGCTGGCGCGCATATTGCCTTTCGGACGCGTAGTGGGTACTTTGCGAATTGGTAAAAGGAAGAATGATGGCGTAGTGGGCAAGTCGCAACTGTACGTACAGTAGGAATTTCAGGACAGTTTGAAAGGGCCTGTGTGACGCGCACTGACGTTCCATTCCTTTAGCCACGGCTGAGATGTACGTCAGCCGGGCCGAACATTCTGTGCCTTTCATCAAAATTGTGGGTCACCTCTGTGCCGTGTGCCACAGAGCTTCGCTGGTCATCCACCTTTACAGGGTGGAATGGCTCATGAATTTTTCGCTTATTTTCTATAACGTAAATAAAGGGTTGTTTGAAAAAATCCCGAAGGAAATGTAAAATATTGCGTCCGCAACGCAACAGCCAACCTGCGTAATGATAACTTGTTGTTCGCAAGATTAAGAAATGTTCCGTTATTACAAAGCTACTAGTACTTGACAATATCTCGTAGTGGGAATTGCCCTTGCATGTGAATCCAACCAAGTGGCGTCGCCTTCCGGTTAGCCTACGTTATCAAGCCCGTTTGTTCACTTTGAAATACCGTACGCCACGTACACCACCTCCGCAGCCCGCGGCCATCGCCTGTCTTCCACTTCCTTGGCATTCTTCTGAAGGCTCAGCGGAGTCATGGTGACGTTCTTTTTCTTTACAC
This sequence comes from Rhipicephalus sanguineus, assembly GCF_013339695.2. Taxonomy (NCBI): domain Eukaryota; kingdom Metazoa; phylum Arthropoda; class Arachnida; order Ixodida; family Ixodidae; genus Rhipicephalus; species Rhipicephalus sanguineus. Next base: position 96,738,014 of record NC_051179.1, read on the forward strand.
ATAGATGCGCTATGGCATTTCAAAAAATGGGCGTAGCCAACCGCAATCAAATTCATCTTTGCGCAAGTTGAAGCACCAATTTCAGTATCTGCTTTCGCAGAATGCATAGCCAGCAACGCACGGAAGCTTGTGTAATGTGCTTCTGGATTGCCTTTGCTCCTGGTATTCAGCGTTATTACGAAATAATTTTGCTTGAACAAGGCAGGATTCCTTCGGGTGAAAATTTTGCAGTGGAATTAGGAAATGTATTTTTTTCTCCATGAGCATCATTGGAAACGTTTGATACATCTCATGCGGTCGGAACTATAAAGGCTAGGTATGCTTCCCTAGCATGCTAGGTAAAGGCTAGGTAAAGGCTAGGTATGCTTCCCGCGCGGCTGGTGGTCTCAGTATATGCGGTGGTGCGAAAAGGGCCCGACACAGCAAGTCACGCGAGTGCGAGTATGCACTATAAGAATAAGAACTCGAAAAGCGAGTGCCCCTTTTTTGGGGTCGTATTACAATGAGCGTTCAAGCCGAGGAACGGTGTGCACGCTGCCCCATTGTACGTTTCAGCCGTTCCTGCGAAGAGGGCACAAAAACCGTGCTCTGGCTCGATTCAAATAGTTATCTAGCGTCGCGTTTACTCACGTCCACCACAGTAATCCTACATGAGATAGTCTTTCGTCAGCTTGCCTCTGAAACATTTATAATTGCGACGTTGATTGCAGACCTCGTAAAATTAGGACGACGCGCACACTGGCACCCCGGTCATCACCTCAGTTAATCGGGTGGCACTCTAAACACAGCTGTGCGATTTGTAACAGGCCCATTAGGCGACGTAATATGCTGTCTGTTCTTGACGTGAGCCGCTGAAGGCCAGTAATATTTTGTGTTCTCTTTCTTTCCCTTGGCGTCAGTGTTATGGCAAAGGACGATGTGAGTGAGCATATTTCCACACCAGCAGCTGTGCCGTTTATCGCAATATCGCCGTGTTTTGCCTCCACGCTTTCTAAACACTGGAATTTAGGAGCTATATCACGGCTCTAAAGCTTGTTACTCTATTGGCACTATTAGCTGGGATAAAAATCCCTATTTTTCTCTAGCTGAAGGTTGTAAACGTGCGAAAACCTATACTTCACCTGAAACGGTCTCGCCTCTTTCGTAAAATGGCACGCAAAGGCTGCCCGGGCAAATGTGCTTTTGTTAACTTGTTATAGCTTTCGGAATATTTTGAAAATTCTCCACACATTTATCAATTTTGGCAGCTTACACAAGCTATGCGATAAGGTATACGGCGCAGGGGAATCTTATGAGACAAGTACGATCTCCTTATTCGTGTCTCTATGATCGCAGCTTCCCGCACTATTTATTTATTTTATCTGATTTCCTCACCATTTTATTATTTTATGTGTAGAGGCTACTTGCAGCTTATAATCAGGGAGGGTTTGAAAAATCGCTCATGTTCAAGACACTTTTCTAAATAAGGTGTGTACCTTTTCCAATTTAGCTAATGAAACAGCACCATGGGTTCTTGAAACCGCGTGTTTATGAATCGATCAATGCAGTCTCAGTTGACACAGCAGGAAGTCATAACTGTGCTCATCGGGAACTCGTGTTACTACATACGTAAACCCGTGCTGTCAATGTCCGTTACATATTATACAAATTATCATTGGTTGCCATTCTGTCGTGTCAGTATCTTTCTGGAAATAGAATACGTCCGCAGCTGACATACTTCTGCGGGACTGAATGGCCATTACGCATGCAGGAACAACGGGCCCGGTTACCTGACAGGCTCCTCCTCCTTCCAGAATGCAGTTCGGACAAGTTGAGCAGCCGACCGGGTCATAACTATGTCTCGCTGTTCTTGTGCTTGGTCACTCTGGGGCCGGTAGTAATAGCCAGTGTGTTCGGGGCCATTTATTTCCTATACTTTCAGCCATCTGAAGACACCACTAACAAGGTAAGATTGGGGCGATATTTAGGTTTTCTCAATGTCATTCGGGAACGTCATGCATACACGATGGTTTCACAAAAAGGTTCTTGCCTAATGGCACATGAGAGTTCACGTTACGTTAACACGCCGTTAACACGTATAGAACAAAAATATGACTAGTTCCATTCTGAAGAAAGAATGCGAACGAATGCATTGAGCGACGCGTTTTTATGGCAAGCACTGGGATAGCCTTCAATTGGCCCACGCTTAGCCCTTGCCCAGCTCACGTGACAGAGACTCTCACCCATATTGTACAGGCTGTTTCATACTTAGGGGAAATCTCGGAGCGCCTGGCATAGCGATGCGACTAGCGCTGTAATCGCGCTCCGGCAGCAGCCCGCGCGTGCGCAGACGCTTCAAAGGTGTAGAGTTGAACATCTGCGCACGCGCGAGCTGCTGACGGCGCGTGGCTGCAGCGCTGGCCGCATCACGAGGCCACGCGCTCCGAGATTTCCCCTAAGTGTGAAACAGCCTGTACCGTCTCTCCACTCAACGCTCCTGCAAGCTTACCTCGTGCTGCATTCGAAAAAGTCGTCACTATGGCCGTCACCCGGCAGAAGTGACCGCTTCCTATGAGCGAGGAACGACAGCAGAAATTCATAACCCCTGCGTCGTATTTTGTCTAGCGGCAGCGCTGTGCTCAGCTTTGTCGACCGAAAGACAAACTTTCGATGGAAGACCTCGTATACCACATGTTTCAAGAAAAGTGTCCTAAAATTCTGAAAGTAGGGAAAATGTAATAATTTCTCTCTACCCTTCAGCACTACTTTGTGGCGGCAGCCATCGTGGAAGAATACAAACGTTAACTACACTAGTAATGATATAAACTAATTAGAGCCGACAAGCGGTCGGTCAAATGAGAGAACTGAAGTCCTTCCTGTGAATTCCCCTGCCAGCATTGAGAGTTCGAAGACGCGGCCCGCTGATAATTTTCGGGGAGGGATGAAATCCTCCGCGAAAATGCTGTCATACCTGAATCCTTCCGAGATTTATATCTTTGGGAAGTTGCCATATTTTTCCAGGATGTACCGAATGAGCGAGCGTCATTAAAATCAACCATCGATGTACTGCCTATATATATATATATATATATATATATATATATATATATATATATATATATATATATATATATATATATATATATATATATATATACCTAACGGTGAGCTCCATACCTTGAAGTACCGAGGATGCGGGTTCGATTGCCGGCCAGGGCGGCTTCTTTTTGATGAGCGCGATATACATAAAACACTTGGGTGGCAATATTTCGTCTAATGAACGCCAGGTGGTCGATAATAAATCGAATTCCCCCCTGCAGCGTGCATCATTGCATATCGTTACTTTGGCACGTAAAACAGGAGCATGTGTTATTATTGCGGAAGTATGAAATAATATTAGTTTGTGCATTGCAAACCATACGCTGCTGCAGCCTTGAGAATTCCATTAACTGCTATATATATATATATATATATAGATATATATATATATAATATATATATATATATATATATATATATATATATATAGTGTATTAGCAGAACCCAGCTAAAAGCTTAGAACCACGACAGTTGAGATTGGAAGATTCTGGAAGGTTCTTGTGCGGCGGCACAAAAAATCACTCGACCTATTGGGCTTTCTTTAATTGGAATCACGTGATTATCAATTTTTTGTCTATGCCTCTTAATATTCTTGGAAATCATTGAGTGTATTCCTCCTTTTATTGCGCCATTTATGACGGAGACCCTTCAATTCACTTTTTAAACGGGTAGCTTCAGGTGACGAGCAGGCTGTCACCCGTGAACGAGCGCCCTGGCACTGACAGTGGCGCCCGAGGAGGTTAAACAAAATTTTAACCTCCTTGGTGGTGACGTATTCGTCTCCATAGTCGGCAAGTTGCATCTGTTCTTTTCAGGCGCGGTAGTTATGCTTTAGGTTCCCTCACAAAGCGAGGAGCGTTTCTCTTGGGTCTCGGTTACAGTGAAGCGCTCGCTGGCTCTGCTGTAAATGCTCATGCACACGCGGCAGCGTTCCGTGGCATGAACAATACGCTGGAGCGCCACTACGAAGAGACGACGCTTGTGTTAGGTTACGTGCAAAGCCATCTTATGCTTTATAACCCCAAATGATCTGCTTACGTGAGCCGTTTGTCATCAACACAACCATTCTACACGCAATTTGTCGTGACCATCAAGTCTGTCTTGTCGCATGGCTCCTATCATCGTACCGCAGCACAGCTGCTTGCTTCGCGAGCTGATGTTTTCGGTTCGCAGTGCTCCTAAAGCTGTTACTTCGTGTGAAATTCGAATTTGTTGCTACCGCATTCATTGCATCACCCTCGCCGTGAAAGTTTGCCCTTTTTTTTTACTTTTCCCCCTCGTGCAGATGCCGGTGTAAACTAAGTTGCCTATCTCTTTTGCCCTGTGTGATCGTCTCTTGCGTGTCTATGTCACTCTTAGCGTTTATTTATTACGCCCCATCTTCATCTGATATTGAACGATCCTCATCAGCTCCAGGAATTAAACCAAACTTTATTTTCAGCGATACTAGAGCGATTTGTCGAACCATATTCCTACCGCATACGTCTGCGCACATATGCAACCTATTTCACGCAACGTTATTTTGAAAATATGCCTCTATATTCAGGGCACCTTCCACGCACGCGAGCTAAAGGTTCACCGTCTTTTTTTATGCGTCTGAAATTACCGTCTGCATATCCGGAAAGATTTGTTTTACTTTGGCAAAATGCTTGGCACAGTTGCAGTTGCAATGAGTGGGATGTGTAGTTATTTACTTACAGAAAGAACGTACCTGCACGCCCATGACCCACGAAGCAATGATGTCGAGAATACTCAAATCAACTACCGCACACCGCGATTAAAAAGAAATTCAACACTAATATTTCAGTGGGACGTCCAAACGTATAATTTACATGTGGGTAAGGACAGGGGCTGAAGTCACACGACTACTCTTCCCACTTTTTTTTCACGGGCCTGCCGGCTTTCCTTTTGATATTACCAACGTCAGGATCGGTTGCAATAGTTTCTTCGTGAACATTTATAGCGTAAGAAGTTTTTTGCGAATGAAGTCTGAACTTCTCCACCGGTCTAAGAAAGCACGCTACCGAAAATTATAGAAGGGTGGGCACATTCCAATAGAGATCTATTCGTACGTCGTTTATTAGGCCGTTCTCTTCATATATATTAAGCGAGCTCTCCACATCTCTATATTGGCACGCTGCCAGTTAACCGCACCACTTTCGGTCCTCCTAGGGGATCGATGCACTTCACGAGCTGGGGATTCCGACGGCTTCCATTCCTGATTTGATGCCGTTACCACCGGTGTTCGTGCCAAAGGATGGACCTGCTAGTGCAAATAAGTCGCATGCGGTAGCGCCCGACCCATTGCACCCTGGCGAAAACCCACAAGTATGCTCGACGCCCACCTGCCGCCTCGCCGCGCAATGGATTCGCTCTAGAATCAGCGCGAGCGTGGACCCGTGCCAGGACTTCTACAAATACGTATGCAGCAAATTCACGGGACAGGACGAGTCCCACGAGGTAGGTGGCATCCCCATCATTATATGAGCGTGAGCTGCGTCCGGCTGATATGCATCCTAGGGCTTCCATTAATGTACCAGCCGGTGATGAGAGGAACCACTGTAGTGATAGAACCGTGGGTATAATGACTTATAGTTGATGGCATTATAAGTGTGATGAAAAGTTCGTGGCACATTGAAAAAACAAAAGACCGCGACGATGAGCAGAACATAAACTGTAGAGGAGCCAGTAGCGTCATGATGCAACGAGTTAAGGAAGTTAGCAAAATGCTGAGCTGCATCACCATCGCTGCGATCGTAAAAACCTAGAAAGTGTGCATATCTGTATGTTCCTCATGCCGTTTTTCTCGAGGTTATATGTGGCGTTTTTTTTTTCAAAAAGAGCCAACTACAGAAACCGAAACTGGGCTAAATTTCACGGGAGCGTAAAGCACGCCTAAGTATCTTTAACTTCTAAAACAGGTAAAATTAAAATTGGGCAATTCCTGATTGTAACGTGACCTCAACAAGGCAATTTCTAATCAAAAATGAGCCAAATGCTGCATCTGTTTCAATCAAACTGAGCCACATTTATTAAAGCAGCGCTGCGTCAACAATCGTGACCAAAACAACCAACATGGTTTCATCCAATCTGTTCAATTGTGTCCCTCGTAGCTTTGCTATCGTATTTACGTTCCAAAATTGGTTTTTTTTAGTGTTAGTTGGCACTTACTGAAGAACATGATGTTGTAGGACAAGACTCGAATATAAAGAGTAAGAGGCCGAATTTACTGCTTCTTTTTGTCTCTTAGCGTTTCTTTTCGAGTTTAGCGCTACGTACAGTATCATGACATTCTTGAGCTCCAAGACGGTATATTTGAAATAAAAGATATATGAAATGAGGATATTAGGCACTGATCTATTCCTTGAAGAAGAAGAAGTGGTCCGAAATGGCACGGCATAAAACGAGGTCCGAAAAAGAAGAGCTGGAGCACTTTTCAAGGCCTTAAATAGATACCAGGAACAAGAAAACGACGCCGCCAGTCTAGAATAGGGCGCCTTTTGCATTAAAGCACCACTCGCTCTTCAAATCTAGTCATCGCCATTACACGCTTGCGACGAAGGACGGCAACCACGGAAGCACAAGGAGGATGTTAATTTTATCGTAAAACATTACTATATCGCACATTCGAATCGTTTTAGACCTCTTTTACGAGCTAATTCAAGCGCAAATAAAATGTTCCAATCAACAAGAGCCAAATACAAAGTTTACTCCTGAATATCGACGCTTGGGGGCTATATAGATTTTAGCCACAACGTAGATTTAGCTTATTTAGGGGACAGGAACACGCTGGCAAAAAGTTGTTGCAGCAGGCCCGACCATATTTGCAGTAGCAAAAAAGTGCTTTTTTCTCAGTTTCAGTTAAAGTGCGTTTGGCTCTTTTAGAAAAAAATGCCACATGTTTTTTTATTTGGGAATGAGTAAAGCTTTGTTTGCAGCACATGACTCAGTTGTACATAAAGGAATTGACAATATTGCCTGCTCATCAGTGCATGCGCAAAGGAACTATGATGCCTCGAGAGGCCGCAGCTCTTCTGATACGTCAAAGCTTTCGATAGCCAACTGACAATAACTTACTCTTGTTTCTGTTACCTGCAAATAATGAGTGATTTCGCGAAGAAAAACGCGGAATGTTGTGGTATAGTTATTCTTGTCTCCCTGCACAGTAGGAAAACATAGAGAATCGATGTGTGCGGACGTTTTCGGTAAAATGGCCATGCTCGATCGTTTTGGTAGGTGATTAATTAAAGCAATAATGAAAAAACCCGATCTACTCCGCCCACATGTTTTGCACTTCCTCTGCGCTTACGACTAACATTAAAAAAATCGCTGAATCGAGCTAACATATTTCACGTGAGATAACTCAACCGCATAGTTTGACCGAGCTGATTTTAGTGGTTATCTTTCCAGGGATGGTTCTCTTCGAACAAATCAGACACCTAAATAATAAACCATTTTTTTTTGCTTTCCGTGTATGCCTTTGAATACACTGGAATTGTTACATTCGTGTTCAACGGGGACATCCTGGTGAACTATTAGCACAGCAGCGACATCGCCGTCTAACCAGTGCGAGAAACGTAAAAATAGGAAGGTTATTTTGCTTTGTAGCAGAAGCTAAAGAAAATACGCTTAAGGATATAAAAACATTCATCCAAAGTAATGGTGCTAAACGATGGATGGAAACACAGTGACCTATGGAGTTCATATGCGCAGGAATAAGGTCCCCAGAGAGCCTAGCCAGCATTTCGATAGCTTGAGCTATCTTTGTCAAAGGCGCCTTGTCATTCTTGGCGCGTTCATTTCGAAGGGGGTTAGTCAATGACGTTACGTCACGTGCGGTAGCTGACGGTATTTGCCGTCTGGAAAAGAAGAAAGTGGCGAGGAGGTGAGCATGACCACTTCGGCTTCGAGCATCACGTCAGGGAACCAAGGGAATGAATCATTAAAAAAATAGGCTAAAATGTGACCTGAACTTAACACTAATGAACAGTGGAGGTAAAAGGAAAAGATGTAACTTCAATGGCCGAAAGAAAATGTAATCTAAGAGAACCTAGAAAGAGAGAAGAGTGGAAATGGTTCCACAGGAGGGAGGTGGCTTTGGCCTTGGGAAGTTGTAGCTGTTCCCTCTCGACTGTACAGAGTTCGCTCAGCCCAGCGGTAGGCGACCAGAGAACCCTTCCCGGAATTTTCACGGTATGTATATATTATACACGCACATATACAAACAGACGCACACGCGTACACATAGTCGTCAGAGCCCTCCTCCCTCCCTCCCTCCCTCCATGTATAAAGTACTGGCTACGACGCTGTTGTCTTCGGCTCCAACCTCACAAAAACATTAAGGCAGCTTCCCCCGGTCGTGCCAAGCCTGCAGGAACTGCGGTGCTGAGCCACCTTTCTTCACATACCCGCCCAGCCTAGCCTACACATAACCAAATAGGCCTATAAAAGCCAAGTTGAGCCTCAGAAAGCCAAGTTGAAACTATCTCTATCTCTGCTTATTTCTCCATCTTTGTTTCTCTCTGTTTCACCCGCCATGGGGTTCTAGTGGATATGGTGCTCGAATGTTGACCCGAAGGTCGCGGGATCGAATCCCGCCCGCGGCGGCCGCATTTCGATGGAAGAAAAATTCTAGAGGCACATGTACTTAGACTTTGGTGTACGTTCAACACCAGAAGATAAAATTTTCCGCAGCCCACCCTTACGGCGTCTCTCATAATGATATGGTGGTTTTGGAACGTAAAACCTTAATTAGGAATTGCATTATTGTTTCTCTCTTTCTGTTTCTTTCGCTGTATGTCTATTTCGTTCTCTTTATTTCGTTCTCTCACGCTTTCTTGTTCTTTCTCTCTTTCCTTTTTCTCGTTCTGTCGCCCATAGCAACACAATCATATGGTTCCAATAAACGTTTGTTCTGCTGGCGTGCCTGGATAGCCGAGTCGTTAGGACGCTTGGCTTCGGACCGGGAGTGCCCGGTTTTAAACCCTGCCTATCCAAGAAGTTTAATTTTGTTTTATTCAATTCTTCTTCGCCTCCTCCCCACTTGTTGTCTCCTCCTCATTTTCCTCCTCCACCGCGTTGCTAGGCGACGCAAAATGACGTCATAGATCGGGGAGGTTTTTTTGCGAACACCTTACGGCATATGCTCGGGATAAAAGAGCTTCGCTGTTAAAGTGTCAGCTCCGCCCACAGTCATCGATGTGCCTCCCAAAGATAAGTCGCATAAATGCTCCATCCAATCGAGCTCACTCATTTTCGTCACAACAAGCAGCTCTCGGGTGTTTCAAATAGTTCACTTTCCCGTACAGATAGATATTAGTGTGGCTGCTTTTAGGTCGTAAAATTGAATGTCCTGGCAAATTTCGCCGGGGATACTGAGATCTCGGCTCAGCTAAACGGAATGCTTTAGGTACTAGAACCTTCAACTCATAATACGCATAGCGTATACATCAGCCGAGCAAAAAATTTGGCAGATCCCACGCCTTGTGGGAATCGGTTTCATACGAATCAGTGGGCGAGTAATTTTCTATACTGCATGTTTTTGCTTTGAGCCAAGCGTTACGAGGTGCATCGACGTGTTTTTGTAAGCGTACCTGTTGCGTGCACATCGCGGCCTATCAGGCATGTCGACTACACTGGCGTTTAAAATGTAACTTACGGTCCCACGTAACGTCAGCACTCACTTTAGAGCACAAACATCAGTATTATCACAAACCAGTGTACTTTACGGTGCCATGATGTGCATATCCCACGTAATTTTCATTAACGTATGCCCCCGAGGTCGCGCCACGCTTGAATATAGCTTCATGAATCATAGGAATGCACGTGTAACGTTTATTAGACTGCTACAAAACCGGAGCCAACACTGGAACCACAATCGACATTATCCCGAAACATACGACTCTAGCATAGGATACACATGTAATGTGTCTTGCTTCGTTATAAGATTAGATAGCCAGTACTGCAACGCCGTGCATGTCGCACCGGCATTAGGCTTG
>NC_051179.1:96748189-96814495 GCF_013339695.2 Rhipicephalus sanguineus
CCCCGCATGGCCGAGAACCGACCACAACGATGTAGCCAGTCTCGCCTCCAGATACACTTCTGCCAGATACCGAACGAAAATCGCAGCGTGGCTGGCCAGACCACCGAGATGCAGTCAATGCCGACCCACCAGAAGCGTCATCGGCAAAGCTCCAAGCCAGCCCCAGCACTGTAGCGAACGACCACAGCGACACAGCCAGCATCGGCCACCAGAGACATTGTCGGTGGCTTCGCTCTTTTGCAGTCATGGCCGAGTGTCATGACGATGAGCAGCAGCCTAGCTTTGGACCTCGTGCTTGACCAGCACGAGGAAGAGAACGAGGGGTCAGAATAGAACAGCCGGCCCATCAAGGGTGCTGTCTCTGTTTCTCTCGTTACAGTATGCTCAATGAAACGTTTGCATCACAAAGGCGGGTATCAGTCGTGGGAACAACTTTTTCCGGCCTTTTTTTTGTGCAGCCACACAGCATGTCGCTTGGCACATTTTCCCGCTGCGAATATTGCGGCTTTGCCCGTTTCCCGCTGGTTGCTGCACCCAAAAGCGCAGCACCAAGGCCTTCTTGGATGCCTCGACAGGCTTGCGATGAAGTGTGAAAACGATAATTTTCCGTCGTAATTTTCCTGCGCGCTTTTCTGAGGCTATAAAAACAATCGCCCTCCAAAGCGCCATGCGTCGGCAGCCGGAGACACCAGCGAGGCGAGCGACCTGGACTTTTTATGTGGCGAAGCCGCCGAAAGGGCACGGCGGCGAAGAGAAAACGAATGCGGTACTTTTCCCGTCATCGCAACTTTAGCCTAGATTTAGTGCGGCCATCTTGCGTAGTATGGCTGCGTGAGCTGCGTTGTCGAAGGCTTTCTTGAGGTCTAATCCTCGAATGGCCCTGGTACCTCTCGTCTTGTTATCAAGTATCTGGTGTTTGAGTGCAACATTGCATCCTGCTTAGAGACGTGAGTTGGAACCCGAGCATAGTGTCCGGATACGCTTCGATGTCATCCAAGCTTGCATTGATGCGACTGAGGAACGCGCGTGTCCATAAACTTTCCGACGCACACGTAAGGAATATGGGGCGAAGGTTGGTAAGATTTGGGGATAATCCGGGCTTTGGGATGAGCACAATTTCACTCTTTCCCATTGGTCAGGTATGGATCCTCGGGTCTAGCATTCGTTGATGCACTTGGTCAGTTCGGAGACGGTCTCGCTAGCTAAGTTACGAAGGCCCTCATTGGTCCCGGGCCGATTTACTGTTGAGCTTTTGCAGAGCAGCTTTCTTTCTTTCTATGCTCCTTGCTGTCTGTCTTTCTTTTTCTTTTTATGGGATTGGGCAATGCTTGCTGGTAACTGTTAGCAGCGCTACACTTCCGTTGGTATGCAGTCATGCGTTCATATCTAGGCAAAAATGGAGTGCGACAATTTTTAACCAGAAGTCATTACAATAACCCAGAAAAAAAAAAGATCTGATTCCGCATTAGAAACGGCCGACTGCCGACAAGCCCACGGTCTAGCGAACTTTTATTATTAGAAAACGGCGCATACAAATACTCAACTGACTGAAGGACCATCGTGGGCCGATTTTTCATGCGCTCGTGGGCCGCGCAAATTTTAGTTTTGTTTCGTTTTTGCGCGGACACTCTACAACGCAATCTATACTTTCTATACACGTGAAGCAATAAAAACGTCGCTTGAAAAGTCTGCTGCATTCTGCTGGCATCTCCACGTGAGTTATGTGCTGAGCTTCGACTTTATTGGAATGCTCCCTCTTCGTCACGACGCTTGGAGCTGTTGGCTGACAAGAAGTGACGGTGCGATTTGCAATGTGAAGCTCTGCGGAAATATGGACAACCCTGCGTCGAGAATATTTATTGTCATAACGAAATATTCGCGTAATGCAACGTTTTCGCCGTGGAGGAATATCATTATCAAATGTGCTTACGAGTAAATATATTCATGTTATAGCGGGCCTATCGTATAGAAAATATTTCCTATAAAGCAAATCTATGGCGTTTTCTTCGATCATGTGGGTCTGGAATTCGCGTTGAATAGCAGCACTACTAATAAGGAAAACAATTAAAGAAGGATAAACGCGGCTTCACCGTTAACTTCGGCCTATTCGATGAGACGTTGCAGTTGCCAGACAGGCCTTCTTGTGGAGCTGTGAATTTCTTTGGACGCACTGTATATCATATGCAGATACAAATCTTCGCAGGAGCACTTACACCTTTGTAAGAGGTCGCTCCGCCTACAAAATTTGCGAATAAAATCGAACAAAGGTAGCAGCGGAGACACCCTTTCGTGTCCTCGTGCAATGCACGCTTGTCCGAATGAAATATACGTTAATACACTATACACTTGCATGTAAACGGTGGTACTACTTTTTAGTAACCATGCATCAGTGGAAAGCAATGACCGGAAGCAATTATATTCCTAAATACAGTCCATGACGTTTCCCATGGCGCTTGCATGGGCCATAATTGATAGCCTGAGCCGACCTCGTCATAACTGCTGTCGGCTGCAGGGCTTTAGCAGTCAACAGCCCGTCTATCTTGCCGTATCGCTTTTCGTAGCCGTCGTAGATCACATGAGTATCGGCTTGTGAGGGCATGACAAGACAACGCTGCCTTGTCTTAACTGGACGCTCACGTTTTATCCGGTCTCTCTTAGAAGGCGGAGAACTCAGCCAACGGCTCATTTGTGTCTTGCAGAGATACAAGCTTCATGCACGACTGATCCACAGCTCGCTGTATGCTTCGTTTGTTACAAAAACTGTCACATCCACCCAATTTTAGAACACGCTGGACGCTTTGTCGTCACCTTTATTCCAGCCTTATGGATCTTACTCTTCGCATATTTGCAAGGTAGACATTATGCAACGTCTTAACCAGCCAACTACAGAGAACGCTTGAGCTAATTCGTTGCACTAGAATATATGATGAGTCATTTATAAATGGTCGAAGTGTTGACCAAGGAAACCGACTGCGTCGGCGAGTGACTGCTATGCGCTATCAGATACTTTCAGGCGTGAAGAAGCCGCACGGCTGACACAGACCCGCCATATTCCTGTTGCCACGCATGAGCATGCCGCAGAAAATAAATAAATAAATAAATAAATAAATAAATAAATAAATAAATAAATAAATAAATAATAAATAAATAAATAAATGCGGCGTAGCAGCGCCTCTAAGGCGACATTTGCCAAACCACCGAAACGTGAAAAAAACAGCATGGGGTAACTATTGGCCCTCACACTATTGGTAATGAGGCATCGTGACAGTTATTTGTGCACCTTGTATTTAGCGCTGACACTCTAACTTTCGTAAAAGGTTGGTGTATAACGAAATATTTGCATAAGTTCATGGCCTGTGTCCACTTCGTGCGATAAACGAAATTGTGAGAGCAATAATATTCCTCAAAGACGTATACATTGTTGGGACATTTACGTAAACATGGTACACTATTTAACAACACATAAAGGAACATTGCAGCAGATCCTGATGTTTTTATTACGAAAGAGGCAATTTTTCACCAGCCAAAACAATTTCTACGAACGGCTAATTTATGTTTGCTACCGAGCTTACAGACAAACGTAGCAATGAAATACATGCAAGTAATGGGTCACCATGCAATAGCAACATGAATGATTGTCATCACAGAAGCAAAATGGCAAACGCACACGTAGCAGGTTCTTTGAAAAACTATCTGCACTGTTCGCAATAATTTATATTAGAAGAAAAAAAGCATGCTTCTCACGTTGGTCGTTGTACGCTTTTAGCTTCTGCGCGACTTTTCTGTCCCAAGGCGGGATCGCACCATAGATTAACATAAAGTGCGTATAATCCTTCAGGTCGCGTTTAAAATGTTGCCATAAAAATTGGTCTCGAGCATACTCCAGCTGTAAATGAATGAGAAGACATGAACATTTGTGGTGCCTCTGAAATACACTGTTGAGCAAAAAGAAAAAAAAAACTTGATTTTCCAGCACAACGTCCTAGAAATAGCTGCCGGCTAAAAGCAAAGGTACACATGAACAGGAATTGATCAAAATGTTTGCTTCCAGATTTCGTTGTCACCACCAGACAAGGGATGGCGGTGTATAGAGTATTTCTCTTTGCTGCACGCTAGTGGCGGTGCCATGATATATTAAGTGCGCATCACTTTAGGAGCACAGCTTGGAGTGGATCCATCGTGTCATCTCGCATTATCACGCTGTGGTCATTACATGCCGAAAACAAAGTTAACAATGCTCAAAACCAGTGCGAAACAAACTAACAATGTCTCAAAACGATTTAAATTACAGAAATAACCAAGATTTTATCGCAATAAGTTTTCGTAAATTCGTGAAAAACGCCTCTGAAACAAGCGGATGATACACGGCCTGAGCAAGAGAGGTAGCCACTGCCTAGGCAAGCGTGCGATTGACAAGGCGGAGGCAAGCGCGAAGGTAATCACTGAGTTGCTTGTGCTACGCACTTCGTCAGGTTTCACGGTAGAGGAGGTGGTATTGAGCGCACGATTTGGAACTACATCAAGACTGATACACAACACAAGAACGACCAAGGAACAGGATTAGCTTTTAACACAAAAGCGTTTTATGTCGGCGCTAAACCAAGTAATATCGTTATGGGTATGACGCTAATAAAATGAACGCCAACGGGTGAGAAATAAAAAAAAAACAAGTAAAAGATCCGCTGCAAGGAATCGAACCACCGACTTCGCGGCCGCGACAGTAAGCGCCTGACGAAAAGCTGACTAAGCTACATTGGCAGTGCTGGACACCTCACGAACGCGCCCTATATCTTGCACACATTCTCTCTCACACGGTGCTCGCTGTTGGCGGTGTAGGTAGGCGGGACGGAGCGGGGCGGTGCCGCCGTCTGTGAGAGGAAAAAAAACGTAATGCGTCATGGTCGACACTTACTAGCGCTTACTCCGAGATTGCGCTCGATATCGGAGGTCGTGGGCACAGCTTCTCGATACCGGCGAGGGACACTGGCCGCGCTGGCGTCACCGAGGGAACTATACGCATTTACGTTCTTTGCATTTCGCTACTTGTTAGCGTGCGTCGGCTCAACGGGGTAGGGCACCTTCCACATGCACCAACGGAGTTTCTCCGCCGCCGACTGCTTCGATTGCGAGAGCATCAATTTAATAGAACTGCTGCAGTACGCGATGCAGAAAGGACACGATTTCGACGGGCGAATGTCGTGCCTTCGTGGAGCGAGACAGAGGCCACCGGGAAGCTCGAATTTGCGGCTCAATCTAGGAAACTCTGCCTCCCGAGTCGCTGAAGCGCAGTGTGGCAGTGTATGCATGAACACAGGCGTGGGTCACCCATCACTAGAAAGCGCACACCGTGCCGTTTCTCTCCTTAATTGACAACGTTTTCAAGAAGTGCATATCAGGTACCAGTGTTGATTATGAGCTTGTTGATGTCATCTTCACGCGGGAGTCACAATTCGCTGCGTCCAAATATATGCTACAACATCAGCTGCCACAACGGTTTAATCATGATCATGGGCGTTAGTCGTCGCGATAGAGACATGCCACTAGGCGTCAACATAGGTACATCGACGTCAAACGGTGCTATAGCTACCAAACACGAATAGACATTGTAGAAGCTCTCATATATCACTACACAATGAGCACTACCTTTCTGAAGGCACGTTTCACTTTCGTGTTATACCGATTCCTATGGCGGAGGGACCAGTCATGCTTTTTTTTTCTCTCGAAATCAGTCATTGCGCGAAAATAAACGCTTCGAAGGTAACAGAGTTTTAATTGTCATATCCAAACAAGGAGGAATGCTCAGGAAGACCTCGAGCAATGTCGTGCTGGTCTTCTACACTGTCGCCCGTGGAACACATTACCAACACGTGCTAGCACGTTATAGCATAAACGTTTCTCGAAATCATGAGCCTGCACTCTTTTAGAACGCAATAAACATTGTAGGCTTCACCCATGGAAGTACGGTGCGTCCACCATTCACCTGTAGAAGACTGTCGTACTAGGTGGTTTCGGCTCGAGCCGTAAGTACGTTTTCTGGGCTAAGGCACATACTGTGCACGTTAAGAGTGGAAGGTTTTTCGTCACTCCCTAAAACATTATGTTTGACTGAGGAGTGATGTCAGAATCCCCGTCGAAATTTACCACGACGTTCAAGTTCTCAAGCTGAAACAAGCTACACAAGCATGAGTCAGTGTAGGAACGTCAACTATTTTAAAAACTCGAGAAGTGCTCGACGAATCGAAAAGGGTGAGCGCTGTTGGCAGGGGCAGCAGCAGCGGGGTCCGCTGCCCCCTTAACAATCCCGCTTCCCCCTCCCCCCCGCCTTTGCCCCGCTAAAAGCAAACATATTCTAAGCACAGTGCCTAAGTTTCGAGCCTCGTTGCCCCACTAAAATAACCCACTTGTCATGGGGGAACCCCCGGGAGAAAAAAGTCCTGCAGCCGCCTTTGACCGTTGGATGGAGCGAGTCTGCAAATTCCCTGTCAAAGGGTCAGCGATTGCTCTGGGTGGCGCTGACGTTTTTCTTAGGTTGTAAGCGGATATAGGAGTGGCTCTCTTGCATTTAAAATAAGAGCATCAGCGCGAGCATATTAGTAAGACCAGTTCAGCGAATACCGCCAATGGGAGTGGCCATATTAGAGAACAAAGGTGGTGCAAATGATCCGGGACTGCCTACTATGGCGTCTCTTATAGCAGGGGTTGCTTTGGGATGTTAAATCTCAGCAACAGACCAGCGAGAGTGTGCAGGGAGAATGCTACATAATATATATCCAGTACCGGGTGAACGCAAAGAATACTGCTGCCATCGGCTTCCTGCTGCTGAGCATGGTACTTTATGCTGGAGGGACGATGAAAAACTATTCAGCCTCGAAATATTGAAATCGGCGGGCAACCGTAAAATATCTCTATCGAAAGCATATGGTTACCTCGAAGTCATGAAGAACAAATGGTGAAATGGTTGCCCCCCCCCCCCCAAAAAAAAAAACTTCACTGCCGAAATTTAGCTAGGTTGCCAGGTAGACCCTTTCCATGTTTACACGCGTTGATCCCAGCGCAGCAACTTGCCCATCGCGACATCGTCCACGAGCTATCTGAGCAACGCACGAATCATGTCGAAAGCGTCCAACACATCCCTCGTATTGGTCGTCCTCTACGCGTGGCTTGTGCCCTGTTCAACGGCGTCGTCGGTCGTCTCACAGCTGGACTCATCACAGCCCATGTTGACGACACACCAGCTGATACTAACTGCGACACGCAACACTTCGCAGTAGTACCACATGAACTGCGCACTATGCACATGGCATAATCGCGTAGTCACATATACCCCGAACCACACTAGCGGCAAGCCCGCCGCAGCGGCGCACCAGCGTCCGGGTGCCGTACAGTCTCAACCACGCGAGAGGCGCCTGAAGTCTACGGCAAGCTTCGTCACACGTCGAGACACCGCGGAGCGAACACAGGTCTATGGACCGAACTGAGCTGAGATGCGGCGCGCCGATGTAGCCATGACATCTATTCCTGCTCCGTTGCCTTGCAGCGGCCAAGGTATATTGTTAATATATCGGTCCCGGACCCATGTTTCGAGCAGGGAGAGAAGCGGAACGAAAATCGCCATTTCACGGCAGCCCGAGAATGGCAAACTGCGAGCATCCGTGGCGCTGGTTTCAAACACGCTGCCGGCGTGTATAAAAGCAAGCAGTCTAAACAAGCAACATGGCGGCAGTGACAGCATCCGACGCATGCGACTGTTTCCGGTATCGGACCGGTTTTGTATACGAAGAAGGTGGCGCCCACGCAAGCGCAGCGTGATGGTAGTTTAAGCTGTTTAGGCGTGAAGGAAATACATCTAAGCAGGTTTCGTAGTATACTGATCTTGCGCGAGCAAGTAATGTTAGTGAAAACGTATATTCAATTTTCGTTGTTGCCGGATTGCAGTTTAACCACATTCTGTTGTCTTGAAATGCGAGATGCACCGAATCCCATGGGCGTTCGCCGGGAAGAGGAAAGTTTTTCGTTGTGGCAAACCTTTTGTTGTTCCGCGAATTCTATATTGCGGGTTTGGGCTGCATTTGTTCCTTTATAGCGAATATCGCCTGATGAAATAGAGACGTACGGATTGACGAACAGCTATCTTCTCACCTTGGCACAGAAATGCTTACGCAATTAAAATTGGCATAATTATGATTCGTAACAAGGCTTGGACATTCATCGAAATGCGAGAAGAAATAGGCTGGATTATTCGTGAACATATTATAACTTCCTCAATTCAGCTATTATCAACCCCAATCAACGCTCATTCTGTAAAACGATATGCCGCATGCACCTACATAAATAACATAACGCTGGAAATACAGAACCCACGATACTTTTATTTTCAGAACTATATGCTGTAAAAGCCACTATTCCGGCACATCGTTTTCAGCGGAGCTTTGAACTTCCCTACCTTCCCTTACTGCTCTCTTTTTCTTGTTTTAACAATTTCACAACGCACTGCTGCATGAACTCAATGTGCTCACGGTCGCTTCAGAAATGTTCATGTGCGCTTTTGACCAGTAACCCTATAGATACGCTAAACGCACTTGCAAACAGCCGGCTTGGGACATTGTTATAACAAACAATCACGATAGATTGTTACTCCCGACAATCAGTATAATCACTCAGCGTCAGAAAGGACATATGCGGCGATGATTTTGGCTTCTATGCGATCTTAGGTTCTAAGTAACTGTTATATATGTTCCTACAAAGAGCGTGGCGAGTTGGGCGAGTTGGTACGAGTTCATTGTAGTCGAACTACGCAGTGGGATGAGACACGAAGGTAAAGGCAAGACAAATGTTAGCCCCTAGGGGCACGAGTCAGATGGGCTGAGGCTGTTAAAAAGGCTGGTTCATTGTTCGATAATCTCAGTTGTTAATCTGCGCTCGCTTGTCTTGCATTTCTCTTCGTGTCTCGTCCCACTGCGCAGTTCGACTAGAATGAAAATCATAAAAGCAGACTACTTCTGCCCGGCATGTAGCAGCAACATACGATGCTGTTCTCACTATGGCAGATGTAAGTTCACTTAGGATTTGTTGATGTACCTGCATTATTCTCTTTTTTTTACGAAACTCCGTCGGGTTGAAAGAAATGGAAATCAAGACTGGCACTCCGAGATCAAGAGAGGCGCGCACCATCATCTCGACGGGGTTGACTTCCGCCAGTTTTGTCGTATTCAGAATGTCCAGGTTCATTGAATTCAGCCACTCGACAAGATATTTCGTCTGCGAAAGAAAAGAGTTCGAGTACTAAAAACAAGTCACAGTTTCGCCGCAACGGCGAAGCAATGATTGCGATAGCAATAAATTGTAATGTAACGCGAAGAACGGAAAGCAGCTCGAAATTGCCAGCGCATCGTTCGAGCCCAAAGGACACACGGAAAGAACGCACACAGGACGAGCGCGAACTAATGCGTCGCATCTCGACACTTGAAGCGCACTGCTCAAACATAAACCAGGACGCACGAAACAAACGAACAGTTACACACAAGACGAGCGCGAGTTAATTGTCACAGTTGTTACTTATTTCTGCTTGAAAAGCGCGCTCCTTTCGCAAACACGGCCGCTGCAGCGAGCGAAGCGAAGCACCCCACCGCCGCCCCTTCTTTCCTTGAGATAAGCGCACGAAAGCGACGACGCCCTGTAGAGCGAACAGCAACGGCGTTCGCAGGGGCGGGACGACGATCTTTAAAGCGCGCAACACGCGCGCACGTCGCGCCATCTATGTGGCCACTAAGGAAGCATGCTGAATTACATGGTGTATATAAATAGCTCGTCGTTAGCAGGCTGAGAGACGGTGCTGTCGTGGTGTAACGTCTAACGTGGCGGACTGCAAAGCGAGAGGTCGCCCGTTCGATTCCGCGCGTCGGAAAGAATTTTTTAATTATTTTTCTTTGTGGCCTTTCTATATATATACATACTTATACATATACGATGAATGACGGCGACGGGGACGGACATTTTCCAGCCGAGACTGTCCATATAATTGCTATCGCAATAAAACACATTGGTACCGTGCATTTCGTGTTCTGGCCAAAGGGGTTTCACATATGCATAAAATACAAAGGCAATCGGAGACGCCAGCTGTGTGGAATAATTTCAGTCTTCTATTCAGAATAATCCCCACCAAAAGCTCCACGTCAGGCATTGAACTATATATATATATAGATATATATATATATATATATATATATATATATGTGAGAAATCATTTATTACGTTAGCTTGAACGCACAGCACAGAAACCTAGCCGCAGATATTATCCTCGAATATGCCACAATGTAGCTTGAGGCCGGTTGAATGTCGTAATTCAAGTTGTATCTATGCAGCAGGTTTGAAATGGCGCTTGTGTGTCGTGTCCAAATTATGCGTGACGCCGCTGACCATGGCTTTTGACTTCGTTGCTGCATATAGTGCGCGGGACGCTGTGGCACCACTCTCAGTGCGCCGAGAAGCGAAGTGTAAACAAGAAAAAAAAATGAGAGAGGCTCCTCAAGTCCACAGGCACGCTCTCTTTCTTCCAGCACTTCAACGACGGCAATGCCACTGTGTCGCTTACAGGCGCTGTGCTAAAGGAGGAGGAATAGTGTAGACTCCGAAGACCAATCTGCATAGTGTCGACTTGTTCGAAGAATATTTGGTATTAGGAATCATATAGTATTCGCACTCACCTCCGCTTCGTACTTCGAGACGAAGTTCAAGCAAGCATGGTACATACCAGCTGCTTTCTGCCATGAAAGTTGGTTGGAATCCGGTATATAGGGAACGGTCAGACGTAATTGAGTGATAATCCGAACGGAATTTCTAACCTTTAAAGAAAACGAAAAGAGCATGTTACAGGACTTATATAGAATTTGCGTTACGTCAAATATGCATGTTTATTGAGAAAGCGCTGACGTTTCTGAAATTGGCTGCTCGAAGTATGGTACTCTTAGATACACGGTGTGCGCCGAATAATGAGGCTGGGTCTAGTAAAAACAAATTTATTGATGGTATCGGTATTTAAATTATTTAACATAGCTCACATGGACGACGATACACATTGTAATAAGCAATCTCCACGCTGCATAAGATCCCGGAAAGTAAGCTGCCCTGACCTCTCTTAGAGCCTTTGACGGCCCGTTGGATGGCGGGAACGTCGAGAAAATGGTCACCCTTCAGGCTTGTCTTGTGGTTTGGGAACATCAAGAAGTTTGCCGGCTGAAATCAGGACCGATATTTACGCAAAATTTATCGATCGGATCAATAAATTCTTTCGACCAAACCCAGCCTGATTACATTACGGACAGGCCCTGAATGTCAGACGGCGATTAAATGACAGACACTACTGCCTTGCATAATCATAGCAGCACCGTTCGAAAGAATTACCGACGATTGCGATACTTTGACCAACGGTATACGCTTCCTTTCATTTGGCGATTTACTGAGGAAAGTAATTTGGGAGAGGAATGCACGTGCGGTTACAGACTACGCTTAAGATTTATATTTTTATTATCTTTGGAATGTTTCTTAATTCTTGCTGCTTTTTTATTTTCAGGACCTCTTTGTAATTATTTGCTATTCTCATTTTTCTCACTTCCTTTTTTTTCCCCTTCAGCAGCGCCAGCTGCAGTTACATACGACGCGACATTTTATTCTGAGTTGCAGGAGCACGGAGTGACTCTCTCCTGATGCTCTCCAATCATATCCAGTCGCGCACTTGCTCCCGGTTTTCCTAATCTTCATAAAAGAAACCTTCTTAAAAATGGAAATCGACCAGTCTGATTCAAGTTAGCGGTTAGACTGGACGCATATGATATCAGAGCGTAACATGACTTAAGATAAGCGCCAAATAATTGCCAGGATAAATATTGAAAATTCGATTGGGTCCACTAAATGATTGTGAGCTGCGGGGCGTCACTGCTGCACTGCCGGAGCGCATCACAACCATGCGCTTCTTTCCACGCGGCCAATAAGATTCGCTTCGAAATTGATGGTCCTGGTTAGGAGTTAGGCGAAAGCCTTAGTTTTTTCTTCTGTGGAGAAACGTGACTCCTGGCGTCAATACTAACGACCGAAATGTGTCGTTATCACACTATACGCCTTGATGCCGTCTCCATGCGACATAATGATGACGTCACAGACCACCAAAAAAAATCAGGCTATTATGACGTGACACAACATGTCACGTAATGACGTAATTGCACGAAATCACCGCATGGTGTAAGGTCTACCGATGCCGGAGGCAGTTCTCGACAAAATTAGGTGCAGAAAGTTTTCGGGGTGTGGGGTGCAAGGTGTAATACACGAAGTGAGATGCAAAAGAAGATGGCTCACGGTTAATCGCAAACTAACCAACACAGTCATAGCAAATTCCACTCTGAGAACCCCAATTCTTGCATTAGGGCAGCCTTACTCTTCTACTGCCTGTTTCACAAACGTACTTCATCCTTAAACGCTAGGATATGCGCATGCCAGTGCGAGCACCCGAACAGCACCCAACGCGTGCCGACGACCTCAACATTGACATGAGACATCCTATGTTACATGTATCATAGACCACTTCCATGCTGCAATGCATGGTCACGCTGTTTCTTTTTTGTGCCGCGTTTTCTATTTCTATTCCGATTTTTTCGTTGTTTATTCTGATTCAATTTTACGTTGAATGTTTCATTGCAGTCCATCCGCACTTGGTAAAACACGATGGGCGCCGCGTGGCTTGAGGCGCTCGCGCTAGGGGACATTACGTCCTGCTCGTCCGTCCAGTTGTTTATTATTTTTTTTTATTCTTCGTTTCGGTTTCGTAGGCGAAATATAGGAAACTCATGCAGGCAAAATCAGAAAAGCGTTACGTGATCCAAGGCGCGCAAGACTGGCGCCTACGGAGAAGGCCAACTAGGGACGGCTGAACGTTTCTAAAACCAGAGTTAAGTTAAAAAACTTCGTTGAATGAGTGTCAGCAGGTATTTTTACTGCGACCGCATCACCAATCTCTATGTACCTGAGAATGAGTCCTTTCACACCTTTCTCTGTGTTTGCGCCTCTTCCTCTTCAAAACTACTTGGTCATCAAGCAACATTCTTTTTGACACGCTAACTGGCAACTATCGAATCATGTGGTGTAGTAAATTGTGTTTGCAGACTTCGTATTGCTTTAAAATGTCGAAATGGGCGCAGAGTTGTCGTATTGAATGAGCAAAAGCATATGGTGAGTCAAAGGAACAGATGCTAATGGGAGTGATTATGCAAACGCCAGTCCTCTTCTATACAAGCAAGTAGAGATTTGAGGCACTGAGTTGAGCAGTGTATATTTGAGAGCAATCCATGTTTCGCCTCCTCGGCAACATTCATGTCACCCGCGTGAAGTATGAACGGAAAAAAATTGTTGCAGAAATGGTGTAGCACGGCAAATACTGCACCATAATGACGGCCCGCAATTTTTATAGCGACATATGAGAGGGTCGAGGACAATGTGTGCGTTTTCCCGCATGCAATGTCCCTGACATATTAGGTGCAAAGTATAGACTTAAGCCAACCTTTGTAATGTAGTGTGCAGTGAGCAGTGCTGCAGCTTGGTTTATATCAGGCCGCAAGGTTTTTTTATGGTTCAATTATATTATTCAGCACAACTACAGCAGACTCTCAAAGCACAGGGTATTTGCTTTTAGCATTTTCTACACAGGACCGCAATGCTTGTTATGCTCAAGGGTTGACGAAGTGGGTGCCAGAGTTTGCTATTACAGTGTAAAAACACAATGCTGTCAACATTAACACGAAAGCAAAGACTTTCCATGCGTGAAAATAGCGACTTCCGCTGCTGAGCAATTGCAAATACCGACATATGCAACTGCATGCGTACTGCAATGCAGTTGCATATTCTTCTATTGCAATTCTTCTATATCAAAATAATTTCCTGATTTCAGTGCACGTGTCCAGGGCATTCAATGTGATGGTGTTTCGCACTAGCTTACTGGGTATGCGAGGATGCCACAATTGCGCACCATCTGTTAAAAGTAAACTTGCTAGAACTTTCAATTGAGAGTCACTCAGTAGTGTGACTGCATTTGATTCTCAAGTGCATAGTCGCAGGGGTGATGAAGTCTCCTAAAGGGAGTGGCAGCAGTCAGTTATTTCTTTTTTGTATAGTCCAGACAGCACGATATGTTAAAATCGTATGAATAGCCCCTTCAATACAACTTGCAGGTTTTCATGGCTGTCACAGTGAAAATATTGATCTGTGTGGTCGGGTTTGGGCAACATGCGAGCGTATTGTACCATTCATGCCAAAAAGGTAAAAACAGCAGAACAGCTTCTTGTTATGGTAGCTACATCATAACATCTGTGCAATGCAAAACTGAATGCATTGCGCCATCATAAATATGAACGAAAATTTGTGCTGCTACACATACTGATACATGCGTACAGTTGTATTTGTACAGTATGAACCACTCTGTCTAACAGGTGCCGCATTCTGAGGCGATCACTTTTGGACATATCGCTTTTCGGGACGGGTTCTTTGGACGTTAGGGCAAGGGCACGTATGTAGTCGCTTCAATCATTGGACATGCGAGGTAACATGCCGTCCAAAGCAACAGCCTGAGTCGCCGAAAGTGATTTTCTGAGAATATGGCCCTTACAGGGACCTCTAAACTGAAACAAATACAAAGTAATTTTACGCAACTGCTAATATATACTTGGTATGATAGAATGGCTGCATTCGCAATTATAAGATGCTGTTTTACCTGGTCAACTTTATTAAACACAGCAGATAATTGCGCAGCGTCGTTAGATATGCGGCACCATGTAGGGAGCTCAATTCCCAGCAATAAGCGGGCTCCAAAATGCTGTTTCGTTGAACCAGTGTTGCAGTTTGGCACTGCCTTGAATGTCCCGATTTTAGCACGCATCGTGACTTCTAGCATTAGGAAATCTTCAATGTAAGCATTGCGCGATAAATGGGCAGGGATCTGCAAGTACAGCTGAATAAATCTTCACAATAAATAGCTGCTAACTGCCCAATAGTCGAAATTTGTAACTCCAACAAAGATCACCCATCATTCAATGAACATAATATAGCTATTAAATAGAAATATAGTCGACTGTCTACGAAACGAAATTTCCGCTTAATGGGAACAAATACCTCTATTATTTGTTTCGTTGTTATATTCTGCACATCTGTTAATATCTCACAAAAATGGCACTCCTGTTGATCAAAATATATTTTCCCGGTCCCTTCAAGTCTCGTTTAATGAGTCTAGTAGTTCAATATAAAAATCACCGCGTCTACACTAATGTGAATCATGACGAGTGGCGAAGCACTGGGTATTGTACCGGTATGTCACCGTACGTCACCCGTGCGTTGCCACTGCGAATGTAAATTGAGTGACATGAAGTGTATGTATATACAAATGTATTTATTTCGTTCCACTTTAATGATCTGCTATTTTAATCCTCTTGTAAAAACACCTATATAGTCCTGAGTTCTGGATTCCGTTTTCCCTTCGTTATTACTGCATTGTGGTCTGTGAAATAGAGAGCCAATTAATTCTTCGAATGTATCTAATCAAAAGTTGGCAAAGACGAGGTCTATGCATCTTCCTCGAATGGTTGTTGGTTGTTTCCAGTGATATCAAATGCATCGTAGATGGTATCGAGACATCATATGCTGCATAATCAAGTCGCTGTCCAGAATGTCTATGTCGAAGTCGCCGACTAGTATAGAGGGATTTGTGTTTGTACTTTGTTTCGTATTGTAATCGCAACATACACACATATGTTTCGCCTTTGAGGAAATGCCGCGGACTTATAAAGTTGTATCCAACTCAAGCTCTTATGAAAGCATTTCTTCAGGGTTTCTCGTTGAAGACGAACTGTCTAGCACGGCACCTTGCACATCCCTCTGTGCACATCATTCAGACTTTCGATAGCCAGATATGTTGATTTCCGGAACATAGTGCCATTAATTATTATTCTATTTCACTTTTATTTAGATATCTTCAGGAGTGTTGAGTGCTCCATTTGACTTTTATCTGAGACTTTGTAATCGTAATCGTAATCGCAACAGTCCCACATATGTTCACAGATGCTTTCGTCGCTAAGGTTTTGTGACGGAAAACGTGCACATACGGACAAGCCGAGACCCTAAGGTGATTCGCCCCAAAAAGATTCACACTAGTAGGGAACACCAAGGAAAACTATAGTTCTTTCAATGTACGTCGCCTGCGACAACACAAACTGGGACGCCATTCTAGCCTTCGTAACCCATGCCTACAACACCGCTGCTCAGAGCACTACTGACATTTCACCCTATTTTCTACCGCACGGTCGTCGGCACACGTTTCACACCATTGGCACAATTCTCTCGTATCGGCCGAATGCTTCTGAATATGCGCCTACATCTGACACAGTGAGGCATGCCGAAGAGTGGTGCGACCTTGCACGGGCCTTTACCTCGAATGCCTGAGAGCGCCACAAGAGATCCGCGGCGACACTACTTTTACGCCCACCTGCCTTCCTGAAGCACTTGTGTGGCTATATATATATATATATATATATATATATATATATATATCTATATATATATATATATATATATAATATATATATATATATATATAAACCTGGAGAAAACAAACGCCCCATCGGCGTTTTCTCACCGGTGATACCACGACAAAAAGCATGGTAACCTTTTCTTATTTGGACGCTATGAAATAAGTGAACAAATGCGGCCGCTGCCGTTCTTACGTTTTCAAATTCGCTGCGGCCTCTGAAGGTGTTGCAGACGAACTTGTAGAAGTCCTTGCATGGGTCCACGCTGTAGTCGAGCTTTTGTCGTATGCGTTGTCCCAATCCCCGGCATGGAGGCGTCGCGCATACACTTGTGCGTCGGACAGGTGACGGAACATCGTGCGGATCTTGTGGTGGTGTAGCGGCTGAGGCATTTGTTCTGTGCAGTCCAGGCTCTTCCAATGGTCGGGTTACACCAAGAACAGAAATATCCGGAACGTAGAAGGAGGGCAGTGTGTCCACCTGTTCGTTAGACACTAACACACTAAGGAACCAAAGGTATCTATAGTTGCGCATAGAGGTTGTAATGAACACATACGCAGGAATTCAATAGTTATAAACAGAAGCCTTTCAAAAGTTTCAGCCGACCATACTGTGCAATATAACAGCGGTTCCTTTGTTGTTGCTATATTGTTAACATTAAAGTGCGCGAAACGTTTTAGATAGATAGATAGATAGATAGATAGATAGATAGATAGATAGATAGATAGATAGATAGATAGATAGATAGATAGATAGATAGATAGATAGATAGATAGATAGATAGATAGATAGATAGATAGATAGATAGATAGATAGATAGATAGATAGATAGATAGATAGATAGATAGATAGGAAAATAGCACTACACTGTCAAAAAACTATACACAGGAAGGAGCATGATTCTCTGCCCGGTGAATCCCAGTTGAAATTAAACGTTAGTCTGGCGAGTACTCTTTCGTTGTCCCGTCGTTAAAGCCGACATAATCATTTTTCATCAAGCCAGTAAGCAAGTAGCTCGTCGTAGTACCTTAATGGCACGCTCAAGCTAGCGGCAAGCCTACCGTAACGGCGCGGTACCGTAGAACGTCAGCCGCTGCCGCCCACGCGAGAGCCGTCCAAGGAGCACGGCAAGCTTCGGCGTCGATGCATTCGCCCCTCCGAAAAACATGGTCGCACTGCCAAAAGCAATTGTCGTCCACTCCAAATCTATCAAGTGACCGCAGTGCGCTTCTTAGCTTGTAATGTCTGAACTGATGCTTCCATGAGCTTTAGATTTTCAGGTCCTTAAGCTCCTACAGCAAAGTATTCATGCCGATTCAGCACCGTTCGTGAGAGCCATACTCAAATAATTGATGCTGTGGGCTTAATGAGTGGAAATGGGCGCTTCCGTAATCTCGGATGACATAGATTACGCTTTTGATGGTGGTTTCTAATCCTCCATAGCTGGCGCCAGCTTGGGGACACGTTATTTTGTTTTACGCTACGCTTTTATGAATACCGGACAGACTAAAAAGCTATTTGACTGCTGGAACCACGCCTGGCAACGATAAGGAAGGCATCCGAGCTTCTAGATTAAAACCGCGGAGCAAGAAGCAAGGAAACCGAACCGTCCCGCGGCAGGCGCAGACGACGTGGACAGCCGAAAGCGGACGTCGAGACACGCCAATGTAGCTCCTCCGTCGCTGATTGGCCACGTCGCTCTCCGGAAGTCGGAGAACGTCGTAAAAATGGGTCTCTGGCCCCTTCTCCGAACGGCTAAGAACGGCTGCCGCGCGCGAGCAAAACCGGTTGCGCACGGCGGCCTGAGAAGGGCAAACGGTGCAGGGCGCGCCGCCGTGCCGCTAGCCTGAGCGAGCCATAACTGGGGAAGGTAAGCTTCAGTTGGAGCAGGATTTCCTGAAGACTTGTCCTTGCGCCGGAGGTGAAAGTGCGACATGACGACATTCGTCGGCATAAATGGCGACTCTACAGAGAATCGCGGAGTATGATGCCTGTGGATAAAGCTGGAGGATAGCGTCCCGGAGCGAGGGGTGTTCACGACCAAAAAAGAAATGTTTGTAGGGAATCCTGTAGTAGAGTTAGCGGCGCTGTGAGAATCAAGGGTCATAAAAGGCAGAATGTGGGAACAGCTGGTTTGGTTAGCGGAAAGGTTCACTGCGTAGAGAGTGGACTAAAGCGCCAAGCCATTCTGTTGGTTTGTGGTTGATATGCAGTGGTAGTTTTGCTGTCACAGGTGCCTTCGCAGAGGGCTTCTGTGACGTCGCAGAAAAAAAGAGAAAAAAAAGAAACATGCCCTTTTTCTCCTTTATAGGGCATATTCCAAAGCAGTTTCAAGAAAACCATGGATAATGATATAATACTTCACTCCCGCTCATATTGGATGCGTTCAAATGTGGTTCGAACCTTGAGCATTATTTATTGCGCTCTCCGAGACCTGATTTTCCGGGACATGGACTCCATAACGCTAAGGCGCTCAAATGCAAACCACTAGAGCTAGCTGGTCAGCAGTCAAACGCGTCTAGCGGAAGCACCACCAACCAGGCAGTTACATGTCTCCTAACGCGACTTATAACCCGGTTTTGTCTTGTGAAAATGAAGTGCGGTCGTGAAACACTTCAAAAAGTTGCTTACGCAGCAAAAGTTAAAAGAAAAATTGAGCCCTGGTGTTCATGGCTATTCTAAATACATAGCGGTGCAGCACGTTCCTTTTTGAACTTCAACTGCCTTAGTTCACGACGTAATCTGGCACTAAATTTATTAGAAGTTCCATATAGGCATTTAGGGAGGCGGTTGCGGTATCGGTCATCATGGTGACACGACTGGAACTGATGGGAGCCATTCGAAGACACACAGCCACTTACTGTAGAGCTTTAGTATCGCGGAAAGCGCTTACGTTAGCGTTAGCGCGCGTCTCAAAGCTAACGCTAGAACGGATCGCGCTGCGTGCCATCTGGCGGTCTTTTAGTACAGCGGAAGGCATTCCCGCTAATGCTAACGCAAGCACGTGCAGCGCAATTTAGACTTAAAAACACTAAATGCACTATAGAAACAACAAGTGTGCCACTAAGCCCAGCTGGACCGAAGTCACCGTTGCTGCGCTTCCATGCCGCTTTCGGTTGCGAATGGCGAATGAAGACAGCGTCGTGATCTCTGACGGGGCTACAGCAAACATGATCGAATCTTGTGCACAGACATTGTTAAGCAATCCGCACCGCTAACCGACAATGTATCTCGAAAACAGAGCTGTCTTATCGGCAGTATACGGCTGGCGAAGTATCATTACTCAAATATATATCAAATGCGAGCATTACCTGCGAGCGAATGTGTTTAGTGTTGCAGGCCGACGACTCAAAACACATGAAGTGGACGGCTCTCGCTTGAGCAGGCGCAGCCAACCCGCACTACGTACGGAATTCATTTCGTGCCGAAGCGTTGTATTCCGGAAACAGTGTACGTACGTAAGAGCTCGGGCTACGTTTACGTTTTGCGCATGGAAATTTGGAGCACGCACCGCTAACGGTAATGCGAAATCCTTGCGTTTGCTGTTTTCCGTTATGCTAAAACTCCCTACTGTATGTGGTGATAACTGGCTGATAACGTACGTATTCTGAAACAGCGTAAATAACATTGGTCTGCCAACGAATGTTTTACCCTTTAGGTCAAATCACAATAAATATTGAGGTATATTGACGAGACTCTTCAGCGTAGACCTGTTGTGTAGTTTCCCAGAAATTACAAATACATTATGAGCAGCATGCATACTACTTCTCGTTTATGTAGCGTTTTGTTTCCGTACGTCAATATTCCGAGTGTTTTGTGTTTGCATTTGCAGGAGATAGAAACAATGCCCTTACTTAGGGGTGAAAAATTGAGCAATGTTGGTGCTTCCAGCACGCTTACCGTGGTAGTATCGTCTTCTGACTGGTTGGACGACATAAATCCCAGCACACATAAGCAACAAAACAGTCCTATTCCCAAAACGAGCAATGAGACAAGGTACGGGTTGATCCAGTCATATTTGTGTCTCTTGCCACTTACATCCTCTGGAAGTTGGCGCTCGTAGAGCAGGTGTCTTGCCTGATCCTGGATTGTTAATGTCAATGGCGAAAATGAGTAATAATTGTACGAAGTCAAGCAAACACGCACACAAAGAGGAAGGAGTCGACGCTTGGCTTACTTTTACTCCGACTTGTTATAACGTTTCATTAACTGCGCTTAGGAGAAATACAAGAAAATGTACTGCTAGACGGCGAAACACTTCAACGCGCACTGAGGCATCATAAAAAACGGTTAGTCAATCTGTTCATTCGTCTCGTTTGTTCATTAAAACCTAGGCCTAACATGCTCTGGTTGGTGAGCGCTATAGTGAGCGTTTTCACTGATGCACAACGTGTGCTTTTTTTTATTTTTCACTGTTTATGTGGCTTACTTTCTTGTCCTGTGTCATACATAAGTAGGTATGTGGCAGAAAAGTAAAGAGTTGGTAGTACACGCTTCGCCCTGTGTGTGTCTTTTTCTCTGTCAATTGCGTCCAGTTCCTGGCAGTGCGAACAAGCCATGTTATAGTGAAGCTTTAAAAGTCGTTCTGATGCGGTTGATTCTTGTGTTTTGCCAGAAAGCTAGTATGCGCGAAGTTCAAGAGAAAATGAACCTGAAGCTAAAAAAAGCACGTCACGAATGTTCCGGCCTAGTTTCATTGTGACTAAATACCTTATTAAGCTGCGCTAGCAAACACTGTCTTGCTAACTAGAGCTGAAACGCAAATAAATTTCCCTACCTTGAAGAATGTTTAGTTGCACAACAAATCATCCTCTAAAATACGTGATCTGATTGGTGGTTTCACGTATCGGAACATCCTCGGAGGTTAACGCCTGTTCTCGAACAAAATCATGTCGTCTCCAATCTGACGACCTCTACCAGAATGTGTGCGCGCTCGAGAAGCGCTGAAATGTGCTACCATTGATGCATGCAGTACCAATGCTTTCTAGCTCTCTATCTTATATCTCACGCGCATGGGCGAAACGCGTATTCAGTGTGTATTTGTGTGCCCAACTTTGCCGCAGTTTCCATAGCATAGAAAAGCACGATTCTGTTATAGCACGAGTTATAGCACGATACATATATATATATATATATATCAAGTAAAGAGTGTTAGCGCAATTTTTTTTGCCGTAACTACAAAAGTGTCTACATCAGTCAACATTCCAAATGTGGTTACTTGTTATAGATAGTTATTTCAAACTACAGGTTCAAACTAAAACAAATTGCTTCAAGAAAAACATGGTACGCACATCTGTTAAACAGTATTCGCACAAACATATAGTGATACAAGCTTTCAGTGTCTGTAACAAGCGCACATTGAGAACATTAGTGTACATGTCCAAAGGATAGGTAGACTACGGACAACAAAGGATCTCATTAAAAAAAGGCAGAGAATTGGTCAAAACCGAGGTTATCTACAATTTAGTACAAGAGATGGCTGTAATGCTAGTAAATTATTTTCCACGGAACAAGTGAATACATCGAAGGTGCGGCTGCTAGTGATGACATCGCTGATATCATTCCACTCTCTTATCGCTAAGGGAAAGCATCAATTGTCAAAACAGTCAGTACGAAATGGGTATTCCTGTACTGTTTGCTTATAGGTGTTGTTTAGTTCTGCGACTTTTGGTTTTATTTTCGGTTTGATAATTGGGATGTTCTGTGGCATCATAGTTTTCCGTCACTTCTTCTAACCAGAAGAAAACGCGGAAATTTTGTGCGTACTACGACTGATAATTCTTGAGGTTATACCCCCCAAGAGCACGGTATGAGGGACGCCGTAGCGGAGGACTCCAGAAATGTTGACCTTGTGGTGTACTGGAACGCGCACCTAAATCTAAGGACACTCGGTTCTTGGATTTAGCCTCCATCGCAATGTGGCAGCCGCGGCCGGGATTCGATGCTTTGACCTTCAGGTCAGAATGCCGTGGTACAAGTGACGCAGTGACGATGTGGATACATAGTTTAGGAGGCAGTATGGAACCTTTTCGAAAGCAGCGACTCAAACGCGTTTGGAAGCCATCACTAAAATAGGCTCGTCCGTGTTCTACTGCATTCTATATTACATGCTTCTAAGAAAATTTCGGGACTTTGTTAACAAAACTTAACCCTCATTTCTCGCTACACTGACCGAAATATGTGTGTCAATGACGTTTTTTTTTTTTCTGACACGTGATCTTAAGAAAGGGCCACTGGAATGCCTGACGTACAAGCACTTTAAAGACATGTAGGTAATTCGGGACTCACAGAACACATGAGGATTGGGTTGAATAAAAGATGGTTATGATAGGTTGAAGAAAACGGTCATACGAAAGAAGAAACGTACTCAACTTCGTCGTAAGGAGGGACACTCATAGCGTCCGTCTAACTCGCGTTCAGATACGAACAACAGCGCCATCACACGAACGCGCGCACATTCTACCAAGACCACGACCAAGACACAATACCAACAGTAGGCTCGTCTTAGGTCATCGTGGTGCACACAATAGGTGGCGCTAGATACCTGCAAGGTGAAATAGCCGACAGACGTGGACGACACTTCTGACACGTGCATACATAAAACGTCTCAGACGTTGTTGGAAATTCTCACCGGATAATATTACCGTATCTACTTGTTATTCTTTCTCACTGTGACAGTTTTGCACCACACAAAACTGTTAGACGTGTTATCTCTGATCACCAGCCATGCGTGAACGTATCGGGACTTTCACAAATGCTTTAGGTTTCTTCTCAACAGTTTGCGCGATGAGCCCATCATTTACTACTTCCTTACATGTATATGTGGACGGTAAGCTCCCAGTATGTTATACGACTAAATGAGCTCTGTCGTGTGGCTAAACTGCTTCGAATGTTGTTTCTCTTGAAGCAGCATCGACGTAGAAAACAAAGACGATAACGGCGCCTCGTGCGGAACAGACCACGGCCTGACGAAAAGCAAAGCGGGCGCTTCGCTCAAGGCGCCAGCAGCTTGTGCGACGCTCTTTCGTTTTTTTTTTTCGCCGACGAAGATGGAATGTTAGCTAGAGCTCTCCGTTTAGTAAATACTCCTCTTTACTGTGGCTCGTCGTTCTAACTTCCTTCGCACGTCACACGTTCATACGCTCTATCTGTAAGATTGAAATGACCATATCAGGATTAATCGGAGGCACTTCTGTTACAGACTTCTTCGCGTAAACTGTAGTGCTCGCGCATGCAATTACGTGAGAAAATAGATCACATCACCATGCTTGAGCGGAGCCCGTGTGGAACTTCTAGGAACAGAGGCGATGGTCAGCAGGCAACGCCCTTCCTTGGCGCTAGCTGGCACTTGTTCTTGTTCTTGTTCACCATCAGCTTTGACTCACACCCACTGTGAGGGAATGGCCAAGAATTTTGTTTTTTCATATTTGATCAACCGTCAAAATTTTCTATCAAATTTATGTTTCTATTCTGTAACCTCGCTTCTAAAGTATTATAACATGTTATAAAAAGCTGGCACTTACCGAGAGCGGGCGGAACAGCACGGTTTGGTAATGATGACTATGATTGCCTTCATGAATGGCTCATACCCACTCTGGCGAATTGGCCAAGAAACGAATATTGAAAGGGTGGTTGGTGCTTTAGATTATGATAATAGCCTTAGAAAATGAATAATATCCACTGGCAATCACGGCTATTAGCGACCCTCCTGTACTTCTGGCAAATTAACCTAGCTTTCCTGCTATTTAATAATTTCGCAGCCGTATACCTAAATAGCCATTGTTTTACCCAATGTTATCCAATTCTCTTGAACAATCAGCACCTTATACACTGCTCGCACATTCAATCCTCAAATACGCAAGAATTATTATCCCCCATCGACATGACACGTACAATTTTTATTTATGCATGACAGGTTTGAGGCACTGGCCTTCTTGCATTCTCTAAAGTGAGGAAGCAGTGGCGTGAAATTTTTACTGCGTGATGCATTACTTTCTTGATAAATTGAAAACTTCTACATTCCGTTCACGAAATAGGCCAAGATTTGAGCCTTTATCCAACGCTTTAAGCAAGTTATTGGGGTTTTCGTTGCTGTACACGAGTTTTCTATTATTAAGAACGATTCCCAAGCTAAGCTTGCTTATGAAACTTTGGAGGAAACAAAAATAAATTTTATGTATATATATACCTATATATTTTTCATATTGCTTACATTGTTCTACATTCTAAAAAGAGGATCAAAATCAACGTAAAATTCGGCGTAACACTAGACGAAGAGACGACCATCGCAGCGCCGTTGTCGTTTCTTCTGGGTCTTGTGTTTTGTGAAAGTTGGTGCTATTTCTTCTTCTTTTAAACAGTGTGACCACTAGCCCAAGCCTCGAACCTTCATTGTCCCAATTTGAAAGTTCCAATAACAATATTACTTAATAAACTCGAGGATTGAGCAAACGCCATGGCTTACCTCGCGAGAAACAATGCACCCGGCACAAGAAAACATTTATATAAAAATCCAGCATATTTCAGTCATTGCGGGATTTGACTTCATGTGAAGCAGTCAGGCAGTGGTAGCCTATGCCGGGTTTTGTGTGCGGAGCAATTTAGGGTACCGGGATCTGGTATGCTGTTGTATGCTGTCGTCGTCTCTTGTAGCTTGGCGTAACGCTGGTAAAACCACGTATAGCATAGCCATCTGTAGCATATTGAGCGCGCACTCGCGCTAAGGAATAATGCCTAAAGTGCTCCCGCCCTAAAGTGCTCCGCACTTTAGGGGCCCGGGCTGTCTTATATTGTCGTAGGCTATCGTCGATTGGCATATGCTGTCGTCGCTTGGATTTGCCAAGGGATTCACCCATGAAACAAATGTTCGTGAGTCCGTTCCACCCGCTACCAGCAAGCTAAGAAGCTAGCCCTTTACTCCTCGCGAGCAAGCGACAGCTGAACTTTAGAATCTTGAAGCAGGACACATCATTGCGCATTGAAGGCTCTCGACGGTTTCTCCAAAAGCTGTGGTTCGGAAGATATGGATGGATCAATGCACATATGTTTTGATCTGCGAGGCCCGAATAAAATTGTAATTGCTGATAGTATTCCACTTAACATGGCAAAGGAGATGCTGCACAGCTCAGATGCCGCCCAGGGAATCCCGAAGCTAGATTCAGCTTGTGCTTACCACAAAGTGGAAGTAGTCGCCGAGAGCTGCCGTCTGACTACCTTCATTACGCATAACGGGTGCTTTACGCTTTAAGACAGCCTGTTTCGGTTGGGCTTCAGCCCCGTCAGCATTTCAGACGGGGATGTGTTACATGCTTAAAGGGTGCAAAGCTGAGGAGCTATTCTCGAACTGTCCATTCAGTGTACCGTCCCTACTGGCTGACGTTAGTGGCTGGAGCTTCACGAGCATCGCGCTCCCTACTTGCGCTTCTTTCAACATAGTTCGGAACATTCGCATAAATCCTATTCAACGTAGATGTTATGAAACGTAATATGCTGTTGCTAAAACTCTAACCGAGTGCCCGCAGGCATACAATGTCACCAATATTCTCGCAAAACATGTCTCCTGCGGCAGCCATAACTGGGATAGCCCTCTCCCTTTTGTCAAGTTGCCTTCTAATCTTTCATGTACAGCATGACTCTATTCCATCGAACTCCCTGTTTGGCAAACATAACAAAAGATTCCTTTCGATATACTCCACTATGACATTGCTTACACATCAGCTCCCGTTGCAACATGAATTTTAAACTTGGCGCAAAAACACAACCACGCAGGAACACAAGGAACTCATAGACATGATAAGAGCTAGCAGTTTACTAGTCATACTGAACATGCACTAACAAGAAAAACTGCGAGTACTACTACTACTGCCGTTCCAGTACACGCATAGCCATACAAATCCAAAGTAGTTCCTTATGCGCTTTGACAGCAGCGGAGAGTACTTCGAAACGTAAAATTTGGACTCAGATGCTATCCATACCTGAAGCTGTTGCAGAACGTAATCAGCCGCCCCTCGTTTGTTGTACGTAGCTAAGTTAAACCTGACCGAGCAAGTGTGAGCTCACCCTCTCGCCAGTTTTCGCTGTATTAGCAACCATTTTGCTGTGAATACAACAGTCCTGCTTCACAGCTTCTTAGCGAAGTCCAAGTACCGCGTAATGCACGTGGTGGCACTTTTAACACTCTCTCTAGAGACCTACTCATAACCACCTGCTATTATTGGTCTATCTGTATTGCTTACCTGGAGGCGTGCTACCACTACTACAGAGGAGGGAACGACCCACACCATAAGGAGCTTCGCCCCTAAAAACTCATGTCACTCTGTTTCGTGCAGATTCATACACCAATTTTCCGTTTGAGGCCAGGATGTTGCTGTGAAGTCTCGCATGGGTGACCTCATGGAAGAGATCACGTCAGTCCTCAGTTATATCATTTTCGAGGGATTGCGCAATATGTAACGGTCAAACGCAGAAAAGATGCCGTCGCTACGAGTGCGACTGTCTCATTTACTTCCTCTTCTTACTCCTCTCTCTTTTACCTTTCTCGGGATCTTCTCACCCTCGGCTACGCTGGATGTGTCAGGTGTCACTGTTCGACCAGTGTGGTCGCCGATATCGCCTCCGATTTCCTCGAAGGCAGGCATCGAGGAAATACGACTTGCTGCCAACTCGTCAATGAATGATGGCCGCACACCCTTGAATTCATGACATCACCCGCAGGCGACGGGCCGCCTGTGTCTAGTATGCAAAGGTGCAAATTTTCAAGCAGGCGCAAATGCGCACATGTGATCTCTAGAGCGTCCGATAGAAAGACATCGGTCGAGATGAAACCAAGCAATGCCTCTCAAACAATGAGATATTAATTTTGAAGAATCCAAGAACATGTCGATTAATCAATTAAAACATCACATAGATAGCAATTATTCGATGAAAGGCTAAACTACGAACGATTAACGGTTAAGGCCGTCCCTACGTGGCAGCCAGCCGAGGCGCCACAGTAGTGTGCACCTCCCAGGCAGCACGCCGCCACTGGACCTATCTTGGCCCAATGTCGGTAAATGACGGCAGCAATATTGGCCCCACGTCGGCAAATCACGCTCGCGCTACTTTCACCCGTATCGGCCCGACGTTGGCTAGCCGGCGTTGGGCCGATGCGGGCTTGCCGGCTTCGGGCCGACGTGGGCTAGCCGCCGTTGGGCCGATGCGGGCTTGCCGGCTTAGGGCCGACGTGGGTTAGCCAGCGTCGGTCCGAGACGGGCATGCCGTTATTCAGCCGATGATGGCAAGCCGTCATTGGGCCTATGTATGCTAGCCGATGCTGGCGTAGTGTCGGCCCCGCCGACGTCGGGTAGCCGCCGGCGTGACCGTTTACAGCCGTTATTATGTTTTAGCAGTGGTGGCTTACCATGCGTTAAGTACGGTAGTACTGTACTGTCGTGGTCTGCACCTAGTTTATATGGGGACACCGGCGGTAGTTGTTCGATGCGTAAAGTAAATCGATTAGGCAGGCTGATACACGTGTTATAAAGTAAAATGGCTGCGTGCCAACCACGGCAGCTCGGTATTACTGTGGTTACTGTACTGTAAATCAGCAGCGCTAAAATACACTATTCGCGGCCGAACGGCATTCATGCAAAAATGCTGCCTAATTAGAACGACTGCTCCACTGATGTCTTAGTGTGCGATTAAGACCCACAATTCTGTCGAACCGTACAAGGCCGAGAACGAAAGTCAATATTGTCTGTAACACAACTAAATTGATGAAAGGCCTGCTGCACCAACTACGCATGCGTCTGAGAAATTAAGGAGCAACACATTTGCAAGGTGATAAACACAAATTTATTCACAGATATGAACACACGCCAGCAGTTCCGGAGTAATTATGCCATAAAGTAATATCTAAACATCTACAGATACCGTAGCCAGCATCTAAAACAACCCCACAGCCACCGTATTCCTCAAAAAAAGCAGGACAATCCTAATCGAGAATGGGGTCAGGCGCAAAATCATAGGCGTGAGCAGGGTTCCCCTTCAGAGGGGGGGGGGGGGGGGGCGAAGGTTAATCGCGGCGCCCCCCCCCCTCCCTATTAAGTCAAGGTGTTTGGCAGACCTTGCGCCCACCTCTTCTTAGGCGACTACGGGGGCCGGCCGCCCCCCTGCCCCACTGTGCGCACGCCTATGCGAAGAGATAAAATCTCATCAACGTTATGCGCGGTACATTCACTATAAATATTGAAAGAACTAGAACGCGCAAAAATAGGAATAAGAATTACCGAAGAATATCTTAGCTACTTGCGTTTTGCGGACGATATCGCGCTTTTCAGTAACGACGGTGCCGAATCACGAAAAAAATTCTGGAGATGTAAACGAAAGCAGCATCAAAATAGGATTAAAGACGGGCCCGAAGAAAAGAAAGATAATGTTAGGCGGCTTGCCGGAAAAGCGACATTAAGAGTGGCAACTAGACTAGCAGATTGTGCAACGCGTGAGCTAATTAGGAGCAGAGGAGCACCCCCCCTCCCGACCTTTATTAAATTCACCAAGGAACGGTAGGCATTCGCAACACATGGCTGGCAATTAAATTAGCGTTATCCTATAAGCGGAAATTGCAATTTTTCAGTGATAACTTAAGGGCCAAAAAGATGGATAAACTGCTGCACGCGACGAGAAAAACATTGCGAGCGGTACCACAAGATCCCATGAACTCTACATCTGAACAAGATAGACACGCACGCATTCCTAATCTAAAGGTAAGATTGTAACAGAAAGGAATCGTGCATAAAAACCACTCACGTGTGCCCGTTGGATCGCTAAAAACACGAGCGAATAAAAAATGCAAGCGCACCATATCAGAATACACAAAACACGATGGTCAATAGAAAATACGCGATAAGAAGAGAACAAAAATCTGATGACACGTAACAGTAGTGAACACGTGGCCTTATATGAGGTGAGCGAGTTCAACATGGAAGCAGGCGGCCACTGGTTTCTCGCTGCGGTGATCTCTGCCGAAAACAATGCCGGTATCCTGCCGCGTATCCGTCTCGTGCACAATTTTGACTTTCCACCACACATGTCCACACACCGCACTTCTTGAAGAAATCTGCTGGTCGGAGTGAAAAAAACTTGCTGCCACCCTACCCTGCGTGGTCAAGCGAGTTTCGCGACAATGACGCTGAACGAGGGCAAGGGAGGGAGGGTGGGGGGGTAGAGGTTGAAGAAGACGAAAAAAAAAGTCGAATTCTCCCTTCTTGAAAGCACGGCTCAGCCTACCACAATGGTGTGCGATCCCCCCAGCATGTCTATGGGCATGCCGTTTGAGAAAGGCGTTCGTCGAATTTTCGATGCATCACTTGTTGCCACATGTCGCTACATGAAAACGTACACCACGTTGGAGCCGCATTTTTCATCGTATTTCACGTGCC
This sequence comes from Rhipicephalus sanguineus, assembly GCF_013339695.2. Lineage (NCBI taxonomy): Eukaryota > Metazoa > Arthropoda > Arachnida > Ixodida > Ixodidae > Rhipicephalus > Rhipicephalus sanguineus. The sequence goes on from NC_051179.1 coordinate 96,778,167, forward strand.
ATAATAATAATTTTATGCGACTGTTTCTGAAAGCACGTGGGAAGCAATCGTTGAGCGAGATTTTTACTCGAAAAAGATATATATGTTACAAAATGGACGGCAACGAAGTGCAAATGCGAACTGACAAACGCGTGGCAAACACGTGTTTGTCAGTTCGTTAAAGTTGGTCAGCGGGCTAGTTGATTTGGAAACATTCAAACGACAAAACGTGTCTTCACTTCGTCCGGTCTTTTTTGCACCATACCTATTTTTCTCAAGCAATGAACCAACTAGCTCAGCAACACGTCTTGCTGAGCTTTTTACTATTTTCATAAAGTAAAATTACGTGACATCACTGAAGCAAATGCGCTTGTTACGTTTGACCCAAACACGCGCGTGAGTAAATATGTGTAAACACAGAGATCGGAACATGTCCGTGTAGTATATGAGCGCTCGCGCCACACATTCAGCGGCTGAAAAGATATAGCGCTATAAATATGATGACAGGCCCGAGTTATGCAGAGAATTAGTATTCACATAAAACTTCTTCCGCTAAAAGCATTCGTGCGGTAATGTTTGGGTGAATTTTGATGCTGGATACATTAGTCAAGTTGGCCGACCAGTGGCAAACACATTTACAAAACAAAAGTACTTCGAATTTGGCCCATGTAGTTAATGGTATGTGTTATAAAGTTTCAACATTTTTTGATAGCGTTGAACAGCTGGTCAACGAAGTGGCCATCTAATTTTAGTCAGTTATTCTTCTAAAGACCACCTTTTTTGGTAGAAAAGTGACTGTGCTAGTGATAGTTGTTAGTCATTGTCATAGCAGAAACTAATAAGAGAATGCAAGCTATTCAGTCGGCGATACGTCGCGCCCCGAGTCGTACGTGCGGCATTAGCACGGTACAATATTTGAACTTTGTTATTTGTGCTAGTACAGCAATTCATGTAGCGGCATTCTGCAGCTTAAGCTACAAATATTCAAGCGCCTAATGCTATATTGCATTACGATTGTATCCTAGGCGGGCGAGCTGCCGGAATTCTTGGGCGGGCTGAAGGTAGAGCGCAGCGTCGAGGTTATTCTCGTCACTGACGGCCGGCAACACGGCGTCCAGCGTCGTTGAGGGGCCTCCGTGAACTACTTTGAACGGCGTGATGTGCGCCATTTCTTACACTGCCTTGTTAACTTCAGGTTATGTGCGGAAGATATTATGGCGTCCCATATCATGTGTTCGACGTACAGTACATTGCCAGCATGTTGGCGAGGGTTTCATTTAGCCGCTCGGTGAGGCCATTCGCCTACGGGTGATGTCCATCGGTGACTTGTGTGGCTCTATTTCAAGATGGTTTGCGTTAATTAGCTCTGCCGTAAAAGCCGTACCTCTGTCAGTGACGAGGACTTTTGGAGCGCCGCGACGCAGGAGGACGTTCTCAACAGGGCGTGTATAACTGTCTGAAGGCAGACAAGAAAGTTCCAACATCGTCGATAAGCCATCGGCTCCGCCGATGTCAGCTGAAACACGGCAGAATGACGGCATGCTCGGCCCGATGTTGCCGGTGAAAACCATCGGCTTGGCCGATGTCGGCGAAAGTACGGCAAAACGGCGGCTAACTCGGCCCAATGTTACCGGTGAAAGCCATTGGCTAAGCCGATATCGGCGGAAAAACAGCAAAACGCCGGCAAACTCGGCCCAATGTTGCCGGTGAAAGAAATTCGCTAAGCCGATGTCGGCGGAAAGACGGCGGAACGCCGGTAAACTTGGCCCAATGTTGCCGGTGAGAGCCCAACATCGGCTGAAAGGCGGCAAAATCGGCCCAGTTTTGCTGGCGAAAGTCAACGGCTCCGCCGATATCGGCGACAGGCTGGCAACGCTGGCCCGAGGTAAGGCCGCGTACAGCCGCCGTAAAACCAATATCGGCCCGACGTTGTGTGCTGCCTGGGAAGCTTCGTGCGGTCGCCGATGACGTCATCACTAAGGTTTGGGGCGAGGGGGTCGACTGATACCATATACGGAAATAAATCGCTGCATGAACAGACGCCTGTCAGCGGTGGCTGTTGTGGAACGCGCTCACGCTCTTCCTTCTGCGTTCTCCCGGTGAGCGATGCAGTCGCGCCTAAACTTATCGCAATATCAAAAGACCAAAACAGCTGCACCCAGAATTCGCAATTATAATTTCACCGATCATAAGGCAGTCATAATGAAAGGAAAACGCCACCCACATGTCAATACGCGTAGTGTGATTAATCAACAACTTTGTATATATTGTACCCACGTGTTGTCACGTCTTTGCGTGATCGAGTGGGCAATGTACGGGGGGATTCACGGTCAATGATCTCCAGGAGCTTCGCCCACACGTCATCATTCACCTCGTGGATAGCCGTGATTTTTTTTTACCAGCTTCCAGTGTCTGTCCATGCCATTGCCGAGTTCGCTACGGTCTGTAACAAAAAGCCCGTCATTGCTATTACGCGTATCGCTGTCGTCAGGGTTTGTTGCTTGGCTTTTGTACTGTGTTATTTTGAGACTGTATCTTTTTTTCCTTTTAAGGGCACGTGTCTGGATGATGCGTATTCATATTGGACTGCTTTGACTCTTTGAAGCACAGATGATGTTTGCGCCCGTCATGTGTGCTTGCCTTTCTAGTTCCGTGTGTTTTCGCGCAGCCTTGCTATAAACTATGTTCCGTAAGGCATCTGGGCGCCGACATCATGGGCTGTTAAACGAACGTTTTCCTATTTTTGTATCCCCTGACGGGAACTGATAAAGTCAGGAAACGCCGAATGCACCAACCCAACAGTTTTCATGTGTAAACACCCACCGTAACACTGTTTGCTTAGTTGTTCAAGATACAACACGGCACGGCCCAGCATGGGGGCACCAAAACCCATCCGTAAAATAGTCTATATGTGTTCAAGAATGCACAAACTAGCCCAAACAAGAGCTTTATTGAACGTTGCCACTCTTTCTACATTGTTTAAACGCGTCGGCGTACTTGCCCTGAAGTCATGAGTGATTGCGTGCTGTTGAGACGAGACGGCACCCCATGACGGCCCCGGTAAGTGTGCGGCACAAAAATAATGAAATCACCCAATAAGCGTGTCCTCTCCTTCTTTGACATGGCCGGTCCCTCCAACGGCGTAATTTCCAGGGGGGAAGAGCGAGTGATTTCAACTTGTCTTTGAAAGGTAATTGTAGATTCCCTGCCTGTGCAGTGCTAAATTTTTTTTGCTCACGTGTTTACAGAAGCCTCTAGTACCAATCGGCAGCGTTTTCTATGTTGAAAAAGGGTTGCAGGAGCCTTTTAAAGGCTGTGTGGTACAAACAGCCTTGCACCATTTGCCCGGAAATATTATTCAGCATTATATAGTTCTGCGAAAAGCGCGCTCGGGTAGCAGAGTTACATTGCTACTCTGGTCTATGCGTTCATATCATAGCGACGCATTGGGCAAAAGTTGCTTCTCTTTATGTGTTTTCACTAGCCAACTGCATTGGCGTAACGAGGGGCTTTCACGCGGTTACGCGTCGTCCATTAAGGGCGTCATTGCCATATCAAGCGGACGGAGATAACACAAACCATTGTTTCTGAGCTGAAGAGCTCTGCAAACATGTCGACATCAATAAGCCGACTGATATCTTAATGCACAAATTGTTCCTTCGATGTATATGGCTCATGACATGCGGAATTCAGCACAGTAGCGTTCTACTGGCAGATGCTCTGCACAAAAATATTCTGCATCGGGGTAGTCGTAGAGCATTAGATCAAACGAAGATTCCGCCGCGCGGTTTTCGAAGATTGCTGTATCCTCCTGAACGCTGTTACTCAGGTGGAGTAAGGGCTAAACAAAACGGCATATAAAGTAAGTACGAATACAAGTAGCGAAAAAGTAACATTCATTCCACCTCAGTGTTACTTTCTGATCTCTGTACTTTAGGGCGCCGCCTGCAGTCGCGGTGGCCAATTTTTGTGGATTGTTGTTCTCTCACAAATGAGGAAGTTTTCATTTAACAGTGGGGAGACTATGTTTTGGGCATGTATTTTCTTTCCATGATTTGACGCGACATTCACTGCTTTTGAGAAAGTGAAGCAACTCACAAGGCCGCCATAATGCCTTCGGCGCAGTGGCTCGGCCAGTTGTAGGGCAATGGACCGCACGCGTTCTTCTAAAGAAAGCCTGAAGAAATGCATTCCTCCCTGGAGTCCTTGGTCTGCGGTTCCGTCATGGCATTAGCAAGACGCAGCAAATCCCTTGCCCTGTAGGATGCAATTCACGTGCGCTAGTAAGGCGGCATGGTGCGCCGTAAGTTGTGATGTTGCGGACAAACGGGTCACCCCTGGCAGGCACAGCACTTCCCGCCTCCCCCATAGTCACTCCGCGCCCGCCTTTCCACTTAGGTGAAGTAGCCATCGTCGTTCGCGTGACTGTGGTCCAGAAGTATGCATGAACTTGTGAGGGTGCTTGCTGGTCATATGTTTGTGTAGAACAATTAAATAACCGTTTTTCAAGTACTCATCACTAAAGAAGCTTATCTCAAGCATTTCACACACAATGAACTATTTGCAGTGTAGCGTATACAAATGTGTTTCGATGTATTTATTGTGAAATGTTTTTTTCGACTCGGAAACACAAACGAACAAACATGACCAACGGATCGCTAAAAACAGTTGTAACAGTACATTCTTTAATCCCAAAAAGTGCACTTCTCTCGTGGACTCATCGGTGTTTTGAGAGTGCAGCCAAAAGCGCTGGAGAACTCCCGCATATTCATCAGTGGCACAATGCAACGCGAGCGCATTTTTGCGTAGTCTGGCTCTTCTGATTTCTTCTCAGTGCACCATTTCACGCAGTTGTTGAAGAAGAACAGCTGCTGCACTGACATGTTCAGGCCTGCTGGTGTTTCGTCCCTGTATTCGCGCACCAAGGAATCAAAAGCGTCATACGCCATCTTGGTGCCCACCAGGTCAGCCAGGTTCTCGCTGTCCAGTTCCTCGCTCAACGGTTCTTGCTGGCCACTTAAGGACAGCTGAAAATAGGGGCCATTCTTAGGAATACGCAGTTTACACAAATGCTTACCTTTAAACACTTGCCAGAATAAAACAGGCGCGTTTAGTACATGAGGAAAAGTAGTGCAAAAGCTAAGTCTTGAATGTTTCTTTTTCGCACTGGCTTTGTTGTTTGTACGTCATGTCCATATGCACTTTATGTGGATATGGACATGACGCACGTTTGGCCATGTGTGTATGCACTTTATGCTTAGACCCTAAGACTGCTTAGGCCCTAAGTTTTCGCGGCAGGCTCGGGCCTGAAGCTCCGGGCTTAGGGCTGGGCTCGGGTTTGAGGCGGTTCCGGCTCGCGTCAGGCCGGGCTTGAAGTTTGCTCAGTCCTTAAGATTTTTCCACATACGTTGTGCATACACATATGTTCCACATACTTTATCTAAAAAAACGCCTTTTTTTGTCGGGCTAGCTATTTCGAGATGTTATCAGAGAGACAAGTACTGAACACTCTTTTTCTTACTCGCATATGGGGCTACTTGATAGACTAGGCGCTTATATAGTTAATATCTCACTATTCTTTGCTTTATTAAACGCATTCGCTATTATTTTATATCCAGAATGTTATTTTGTAACCGCAGTAATAAATATAACATAAATAAATTTACATAATAAATTTATATCTATAACTTATCATCGGAAGAGCGATAACAAAGCTCTAAAGCAGAGAAATGCTTCTTAAAGTTCCGCAGTCCACTAAAACGAAAGGTATGCGCGTAATCTCGTTGCATAGGATCACTATAAAGACACTTTTTACTGTGGCTCCGTCGAGGCTCACAGTGGTCATATGACGCGACTTGGACATGTACAGCCTGTTTGTGTGCCTGCATTGTTAACGTCTGACCTTTCGTCGTGTTCCGCTAATGGTGCGAGAGCTCCATGATACTGCCGCAACATGTGTTGGAATGTGCAGGAATAGCGTAGGACCATTCGAACAACGTGTGGGGCGATGTATATTCACTTTACAATATATCTGGCTTGAAAAAAGACAGTTACGAATTCCATACTGGGTGATGTCCATTTTCCGAGAACCATATGCATACATAGCTTATTGGCGCATTTATTACCGAATTGGAAGAAACGCCGAAAACAGATCGAAACGTCTTCGTCCACCTCCTGCCAGTCCTTCCCGCGTAGACCCATCGCCACCTTCAACCGGTACATCATTGGTAGCAAGGTATACAGCAATATATTATGCAAAACAAGAACGTAGTACAAACCGCGCTTGGCATACACTGCTGAACCCTGCGAGGAGAAGCGTTCAAAGAGGAGTTTTATAGTTTTTGTTGAAGAGTGGCACGACGTTCGGGAACAAGATCAATGAAGCGATGAGCTGGACAGCTATTTCCTTCTGCAGAAATCTGCACAGACGTCCAAAACTCGGTCCAGTGGGAAAGGCCTGAGAACTACGACAACCGACGCCTTCACAATTCGCAACGCATCTTTCGAGCGCCCCTGATGCTAGCGCAAGCCGTTCAAGGAACTGTAGCGCGGCAAGATATCTGGTGCAACAGAGCATGTCTTGTTTACAGCCGGAATCTCTTAATAATTTGTCATTTTGCAGAAAACATGAGCAGACATGAACTGTAAACTTTGCCACAAAAACGTATTTCAATTCACTTTCATTTATTGATACCCGCAAGGCCAAAGGCATTGCGACAGAGGGGAGTGAGTAAAAAAATGGAAAACCAAGGAAGAAACTGAGCAAACAATAAATAACGACGCAAGTTCTTCGGCCCCATGGACTGTGTACACTAGCAGTGGTGTGATATGTAAAAATGATCCTATAACAAATTGTATTGTCGTCCTCTCGGCTGTTTATACGAATTTCGAAAAGCACACGTGGTGCACGGAGTTCGTTATAAGTTTTACCCAGGACTGGGCAGTATCGCGATACAAGAGTATCGCGATAGTATTTCAGAGATACTTTTGAGTATCTGTATTTCTGTATCGAGATACATTTGAAGAATGTATTTGTATCTCAGTAGAGAAATACATTTACCATGTATCGCCTGTATCGCGATACTATGCTGGACACGGGTATCTCGTTACATTGTTTTTTTTTGTGTCGGAAATGAGTCGAGGCGTGTTTCCAATGGGGGAATGGCGTTTTTCTTTTTTGTGCCGAGACAAGCAAAGACGCGCTGCCGGTCGCCGACAGATAGGGCGGCGATGGTTTCCGCTCAAGCACAGAATGTTCCATGTGGTAAAGCGCGCGACGCCGCAGACGGCAGAATCGCGGGGGCAGTGTTGTCGGCCTCTGCCGACGAAAGTCGCTATCTCTCAAGGTCAATGCAGCACGCCTACATTTTTTCAGGTGGGAAGCTATTACTTCGCCACCCCCCGCACGGATACCGCCTTGGAACAGGCTTTGCAATGCTTCGCATGCATTCAGTTCTCAAAGCGGCGGCATTCCAAAAGGAGTTCCCGTAGTCGCGGCGGAAGGGACTAGAAGATGACTATCTTTGACGCGCTTTCAGCCACCTCTCCAATGTCAGGGTGCGTTCCTAATTGATTACATGCGTGAAATGGTCTTTTGTGGTAGCAGGTTCCCCCACCGCGGGAGCGGACTTCGTCTGTTGCGGCTTTCTGAAATGGGTGCTGGTAGCGTCGGAGTGGTGACAGCTTCATTGAAGCCGACAGGGTCAGACGGCTTAGGATTCCGAAGGTGGGGACAGACTTCGGATTCTGAACAGTCAGAAGAACCCAAGTGAGGGCGGAAGTGTTTCGGTATCTAGATGACCTGAGAAGAGATATCGCCACGCTGCAGGGCAATCCGGCTATGAAGGCGATATTTATTCACTATAAAACGAATTTGTGCTCGCCTTCAGCGGTAGACAGATTTTTTTTCTTTCGCGAGTCTTGTGCTGAGGCTGAACTGACGCTGTTAGAAGACAGCCTATTTGAGATGCTCACACAGCAACCTTCTCAGCAAAGCAGATCATATGTGCAAAGTAAATGCATACTTTTTCTGAATTCACTCGTCTTCATTAGTGATTCGAGTGATTTGCTTAACGTGTGCTATTTCTAGCATAGCTAAGTTTGTTCGCCAAGTATGTCTATTTCGGTGTCCAATCCTTCTTACTGTTGCTGTGAAATAGTGTATTTTTATTGCAATTGATACTTGTAATTACGTCATTATTGCTAATTATGTACTTTGTCCACCCCCTCCCCTGCAATGTCCTAATGGCGCTGAGGGTACTGTAATAAATAAATAAATGAACTGAACGTTTCGATGCACTGTAACTTTATTTACAACATTACGCTGCACTAATAAGTGTCTTTGCGTAGTATGAGCATCCTTGAAATAAAAAAAAAAGTATTCCAGTGTGTGTATCGCTGTAACTGTATTCTGGAATACTTTTTTCGTCTTATTGCAAAAGTATCTCCGAAATATCCCGTTACGTTAAAAGCAAATGTATCTCAGTATCTGTATTTTAGGCTTCCAGTTCATGTATTTCGATATCTGTATTCCGGAATACTTTTGTGAGTATCTCTGCCCAGCCCTGGTTTTACCTAGGTTAGCGTACTTAAACAAAAGTAATACATTCGGCTTTTTTTAACACGAAAGTGTTTTATGCCGGAGTCCACCACGACTTAAGTGATGATTTCCGTCACGGATATGACGTAGAAAAAATATACACGATCAGATGATAAAGAAAAACGTTCCGTCAACGGGCATCGAACCCACGACCGCTCAGTCCACAACAACAGATGCCGGGCACGCTATCCACTGCGCCACGGTCACAGACTTCAGAGGCTTTATAAACGCACCTTTTATATTTACCATTCTCCCGGTCGGCGGGGTGGTGTTGCCCTCTGGGAGCGGTAAAGTAAAGTAATTCGTCATTACTGTGGCCTCCTCGATTAGCACCTGCAACGCGTTACACGTCCCTCCCATTCGGCGCGTTGTCAATAGAAGTGCAATTTTGTCAATGCCTTAACACACCGCGAGGTGGCTACCTTAGCCAAGAGTCGTAAAAGCGTCGGCCTCGCTCATCTCTCTGCGACGCGCGCCTGCCTCACCTTGCTGTAACACCACGTCCCCTGCTCACGCGCTCGCCCCTAGAATAATCGCAACCGGGCTACTGGGGCGGCACGACGCGCTTTGCGTTTCCCTCTAGTCCGGCCGTGGTGTTCAATCACATTTTAACATACCGCGGGATGGCGACCAAGTTCTGCGTCCAATATGCGACGCTCTTCTGGCTATCACACCTAGTTCTCTGATTACGCTTTTACCGTTATCTACTACACCACAAGGGTTTGTTTAAACATTTAGCTGGGACGTTAGCCGTCAAGATCAACCAACCACCGCTTAGATTAAAGCGTACTGGTTAGCGTAGCATGGGCCAAAAACGTATATTTGCTACTTAAAATGCCTTGCTGGCGATTCCATCTGCGGGCAGCACCACCTAGACAATTGGCTCGGTGCCCTGTCGGGCCCGACCTCGTTTGGGCCGGTCCGGGTGGGTGAATTTTTTTTCTAGGTGTCGGGCCGGGCTGAATTTTTTTCTCGGGCTCGGGTCGGGCCCGGGTCTCGCTTTTGCGTCACCAGGCCGGGTGCGGGTCATTAAACTTCAACGAGTTCCGGTCTTGTGTTGGGCCCGGGCCGAGAATCACGGCCAGTGCAGTACTCTACTGGCGACATTACGACATATCCATGCATGACAAGATTGATCACATCATACCGAAGATATTTTCAAGCTATTGTCGCTCAGGTGCATCAAAATTTATCGGCGTTCAACTTACGCATATGCCCCCTTTTCAATTATAATTATAGTTCCAGTACATCACGTGTCAACATTGCTTTAGCTCGTTTTTAAGGTCTAAAATTCGCTGAGAAGTTGTTCGCACGCACATGCAAGAGCACGCGGGTTTGAAACCACATTGTCCGTCCTTACTCTCGAGCGCATGCTTCCTTACGCGGTGGGCAGCACAGAAAACCGTCTGTTGCCAGTGTTGCTGGGCGGCGCCGGGCAACAGTTTCACTTTTATTGTCCGAGTCTGTCCTTCCCAATCCTGCGTTTTCGTCGCACTGCTTCAAATGATTGGGCGTGTGCTCGTGAGCGTGTGATAACTCGAAGCGAGGACGTCAGATCTATTAGGCGCCAGCATGTCGTAAAACAGTTCTGCGCTTCTCACGCCAGTGGCTTTTCAAGTAGGTACCGCGAGAGGGAATGTCTTGCAATTTACATCTTCTGTTTACGTGTCTCCGCGATGCATTCAACGTTGGTCTTACGCAGCCAGACATTGCGCTCCTCTTCAGAGTATGGTGGTGACAAAGCAAGGCGCGCCAGCACCCCTAACTATTACTGCAACACCCTCGTCGTTTCCGCCTCCCAGCACGCGCGGCTTCGATTAAAGAGGCGCGCTCTCAACTTCACCAAAACTTGGGCGCGCATGATCTTATAGTAGTTCACTGTGCTGGGGCGCTATATATTAGGCGACTGTTTTGAAAAACACCAAAATCAGTCATAATGAATGACGCCAACAGTACATTTGCGATACGTTAGCGCATGCACGATGAATTTTCGGGATTATGAGACACAAAAACCACTAATTAAAGCGTAGACATTGCAAACAAAAATTTTCCTCCGTGTGCTCCCTTAGCATTTTTGGGCAATTTTGACTGACTGCGCTACCAGTGGAGTGGGCAGAAAATTTGTTCGGGGGTTGGGGCTCGTACGTAACGATTTTGTATACACACACACGCACACAATATTATATATATATATATATATATATATATATATATATATATATATATATATATATATGTGAAAGAAAAGTAGTCACAGTGAAAAACATAACATTTATTCTGAGCTTTCGGCCGGCGACCGGCCTTTATCAAAGAATTCTTTGATAAAGGCCGGTGATTCTTTGATAAAGGCGGTCCCCGGCCGAAAGCTCGGAATAAATGTTATGTTTTTCACTGTGACTAGTTTTCTTTCATATAATAAACCAATAGCCAGGAACATTCTTTCGAAAGCTATATATATATATATATATATATATATATATATATATATACACGTAACATGAATGTGTGTCACTCTCACAAAGTTTGTGAAAAACAGATTTAGTCAAATGGATAGTTCATTTTAACTTCTCGTGGTTCGCAGCACCTCTCCGGTGAATACAATCCTGGGCACTAATTTGCAAAAGTGCGTGTCGTATAAGCAGGATTCTAGTCATACGGAAATTTTACATTTCGCTCTTAATTGCAGTGACATGGCGTTGCCGCAAGACACGTTTCCTGACAAGAAGACTCTCATATATTTCCTCTCGAGTATCTCACCTCGAGCATCAGTTCCACTAGGATCTATTATGTGGCCGCTATCCCCATGTATGATTCATATAATTACTTCAAATAAGTGCTACTATGGCTTTCGAATACAAAAACTTCATATACGACAGCTTGTATATTTATGTTAGCATCACTTGATCATTTCAGTTCATCAGTTCAGGAAGTCATGTCGCAAACATAAATTTAATACTGTAGATATAAAATATAGAAACTAATGCAGGCACTGTAAACCTGGGTATTATTTACTACGCACATGTGTGCTCCTATTTTCTCTCCCTGTTCGGAGCTCCATCTACATAATCGGCCGAGTAGAATCCACTCCATACGCTATATTTTTTTTATTCGCATGACACGCTGACTGATCAACACCTGCTGACAACGGTGATACAATAAAATATATAGATCGCGTGCATTCCTTTTTCTTACGTGCTATATTTATCATTGTTGGAACAACCTCGCCCACGAAATGTGCCCTTACTATTGCAGAAACATATAAGGAAAGCGTTACGTCTTGCCGATTTACATATATTAGCTTTGTCGTAGAAAAGCTAATGAAGTTTTAACTTCCGCAAGTGCGCACTTCAGCGCACGACTAGGTAATTTTGTTAACCAACGAGATATTTTCGTCCACTTTTCCACCAGACGTTCCTCTGAAAATACACTTTTACGCTTTTGTAACACAGCTAATAAGGTTTATTTGAAAGAAAACTATGTAAACATGTACACGGACAGCAGAACCTAAGGAGATGTTGTGCATGTAATTATAATGTTAGGTAGGCTGAAGTACCGGTGAGGGAAATCATGAGGTGTTATCTTGACCGCAAACCAGTCACTAAAACGATGAGCGGAGTGTGAAATTTCCGATGGACGCTACCTGATGCTACTTAGACGGCGCAAAGCTTTGCGAATGAGCCTCTAATGTATTTTTTTTTGTTTCCAAAGTTCCATATTTATTCCCCCGCTACGCAAGCAGACACATGAAATGGGTCAGAGTCGGTAAAAAACAAGATGTTTACATGCGGCTTAGCAATACGCAGAATGGTACGAACAATGACGAAGGCAAAAGCAACTACCACACATACATTAGAAACGATCAGTGGTTACGGCACAATGCAAGACGCGAGAAATTAACGATGGATATAAAAATTAGGACAGCGCACATTGCAATTCGCTAACAGTTCAAAAGCATACGCATAACAGTGCCTAACTGTAACAACAGTTCCAAGGTAAACAAAAGCTGGCATACAGATGGGCGACAAACGTTGATAAGTCCCAAAAGATCGAAGGAGCTGAGCAGTGCCGCAGAGCTCTGGCGATTCTTCTTGCTTCTTAAGGTGACTGCACAGCAGTTTTTCCTGGGGGCCTAGTTTTGCAGGCCACTTGAGAGCAGGTTTACCTATACTGTAGACTTTATAGCAGCCGCTGGTTTCACGTCTCTACCTCTAATAGGCGTTCAGATAAGGTTAGGCGGCCAGGTGATACTGGGCGACGCTAACTTCTTACAGGTTAAGCTTCTACGTCACACTGGACAAGACTGCTTAACAAGCCAATGCCCTGCGCTAAAGTAACCTTTCATCTCCCCAGATTGTCCACTGCCTGAGGAGGATCTCGATATGTGTCCAATCACGCGCACTTCATGGTCCCCAAACACCGCCCCATATTTTATTCCACGCGCCCCCTTTAAGCAGAGGCGAGAGTGACGGCTGAGTTGGTAACGTGACCGGCGTCTGAAGAGATTCTAAAAGGTTTACTCCGAGTGAACAGAACAATTATTAAGAGAATGACAGACGTTCCGCCATCTATGCAGGTGGCATTGTCAGTATACAATGGCAGCAAATGAACGGATATCGACCAGTCCACTAGTCGCATACGTCCTTGTAAACGTCCGGTAGGGGGCCGCGGTTGTTGCAAAACTTGCAAACCGATGGGTAAAGGCGAATGTGCCACAATTCCACGAACTTTATTTTCCCCCACCTTCGTTCACGAGTCGGTGCCGTAGCATTGCTTAGAAAGGAGCCATGCCTAGGTGTGTATAGACGCTTTGGTGGCGAAACGTCTACGCTATTTTGTTAATAATTGTTGTGGTAAGTCGGAATGGACACTTTACAGCGAAGCTGTATACCTCTCGTTAGTCTGAAACATTTGTGGCGTAAGTACAAAATTCCTATAGTGCGTGACTGCCACAGAAATTGGGCAAATCCCATTACCCATCACAGACGTTTACGATCTCATCTGTTAGGAGATACGCTTTCGTTGCGTTTTCACCTCGAACGTGGAGGAAGGGCATTCAGAGAGGTGGACAGATGAGCCAACGAACGCAGCGTAGCGAAGGAAAGAGGGAGACGAGCAAACGCGTGTATCTTTAGCAATTGAAGGCAAACGACATATCTTTCTTTGCAGTAAGGCATACAACAAAGGTGAGTATTCATTCAAATAAATCAAACCACAAAACTAGCATCACAACCGCATTATGTATGGGGCGCCTGCGAACAATGGGGACAACCTTGCATGCGTTCTGGGTAAAGATTAGGTTGGAGCTGCTTTGTACTTTGTACGTAGCCTTCAAATGACGTCAAACGGCCTCTCCTTTGCCCGCGTATGTTTGCCGCTTTCATATATAGAAGATAGAGCTGTCTAGCAACACATTCAGTTCATCCTAAGAGTGCCACAGGTAGAACATGGAAACTAAACACCAGAAGCGCAGGGTGAATACAATGCTCGACAAAAGGAACAAGTTTGTCTTGCTGGGAATGGTCTTGGAACCAATCACAGTGACCACACAGCGATTATCACTACCATTACTCTAACATAATAATAAAATATACCCCCCCCCCCCTATCAGCATGTGCGGTGTTTGATACGGTTTCGCTGGACATTCACCTTCGCAAAGCTTGATGGCAACCAATTTGTTGCATTCATGAATTCAGCCGGCTTTTGGAACAATTTTTTCGTCTGAAGAGATGTCATATGCATCCTGCACTCGTGATTTCCTCATTGAAACGGAGAGATGTCTTCCTTCCCAGCCTGCGTTAAAACGTTAGGTAGTACAATTGCTTCTTTGTTATTGGTACGTGCTCCCGCTTCTTTTCGTGCACGCACGCACGCACACACACACACACACACACACACACACACACACACACACACACACACACACACACACACACACACACACACACACACACACACACACACATATATATATATATATATATATATATATATATCTGAGGGACTGGTTGCCGTAGAAGCAGGAGAGGTGCCACTTGAAGAATACTTTGAATAAACAAACGAAGTCCGCATGAAGTGGCACCTCTGAGATATATGTATATATATATACGTAGTGAGAGAGAAGGAGACGTTAGTCGAGACAAAACGTGCGTTAGATCTACTCACAACAGACTTGCGAGATTTCCGCAAGCACAGCGCCCTCTTTGTGTATTCTTTCATGACGGCGTCCGTATCATCTGGTACGTAGCCTTCGAGGGAATGTAAGCCTCGTGGGTCCAATGCGTGCATCATCTCTCCGCCAATCATCTGGACAAAGAAAGCGTCAATGGCAATTTACAAGAAAAATTTACGCGACAACAAAGCACTATGAGGAGCTGTTGAACGAAATTGAAAAATTAGAGCGTTTTACGTATCTTTGTATGCGGAGAAAAGCGCTGACTCTTTTTTCATCCCGCCAAGTAGTGGTGATCAGGGGTCTTTTGGAGATGAAGAAGATGATCTATCCTAAGTGCCTCAACGTCATAAAACTTAGTTTGTGATGATAATTCCTTCAGTACGTAAAACAGTTGTAAAAACGCATCGGATTATTCTCGTCTAAGCACTAAATACTATATTTAGAGAATGTGAAAAAGTCGATAGCACTGCGCCATTTGTATCATGAGTACAATGCAGAGTAACTGAAATTGAAACCTTTTCGAGGGAGCGATCAGTCTAACAAGCGATCCTTCGGGTGTGGGAGGGGCTCTCCCTTTCTGCCACTGTGACGGATTCCTGTGTGGTGCCGTCACTAACTGTGTCTGGTTATCGCTTCTTTGCACTTGCACTTGTAGCCAAACGCAACTCTGCTATTTTCCAGAAGAAGCTGCAGCATGATCTCGTGACTCACCGCTACCGGTAATGTGATCTCCTGGCGCCCAGATATATATATATATATATATATATATATATATATATATATATATATATATATATATATATATATATATATATATATATATATTTATTATTTATATATATATATATGCACTGGACATTCGAAAAACTGATCGGCAGCGAAATGCGTCACAGTACACTCTCGTGTCCCACGCTGTGGAGAAATAGCAGTTGGCGATCTGACGACGGCCAGCATCTTTCTTGATTCGCTGGCTGCATCAATAGCCGTTCCTTTTCAAACGAATTTATACAATTTCATATCACACAGAGCTTGCGGGTCACCACATGCCTTTATTACGTGCCAGAAATGCAACGACTGTACAGGAGGAGTGAATCTAATGTAATGTCCACTGGCAGACTGTCCAATAAGAAGAATTTCTGTTGATTAATAATAATATCTGGGGTTCAACGACCCAAACCCACGATATAATTATCAGGGATGCCTAAATGGAGGGCTGCGGAAATTTCGACCATCTGGGGTTCTTCAGCGTGCACCTAAATCTAAGTACATGGGCCTGAAACATTTTCGCCTCCATCGAAAATGCAGCCGCCGCGGCCGGGATTCGATCCCGCGACCTTCGGGTCAGCAGTCCGCCATGACCACTAGACCACCGTGGGGGGCAATTTCGGTTGATTGATTTGCAAAGTGTATGAGAAGAACAGCCGCCCATTTTTTTAACATGAGCGCGCGAGCATCGACCTGCGAGTTGAAAAGCGCCGTATAGCGGAGCACAACGGCGAAATGATCGAGAGTACGCACGATGAGCACTCCTCTGCAGCTCTGTTCTCCTAGGCTGTTCTGGTAGCCGGACATCACCCCCGCTTCTCTTGAGCACCGTTATCGTCATCCATTTTTTTCTTTTTTTTAACGCTGCCATCATGTTAAAAGAAAAGTCAAGTGGCTGCGCGTGAGATCGATGCGTATCAGCATTGTTTTTCTTTTCTTTTTCTTGTGGTGCACACAGCACTTTCCTCAGGCAAGAATTACATAAGCCGCGGCAAGTCAGAAACAGGACAAAGGAAGTAAGGGTAGAAAATCAGGAGGGGTTGGGTCCGTTTCGTATAACAGCCTGGCAGACGAAAGCTGCACCGGACTATTCTCTGCGCGCATGAGCGTATTCTCGTTCATTTCGCCGCAGCGTTATACGGCGCTTATCGACTCGGCGTTCGACGCTCGCGCGTTCAGGTTAAAAAAAAAGTAGGCGGCTATACGCGTCACTGCGATAATTGTTACACTATTTCGCTATCATTGTTTTGTAGTGAAGTCCGTACTGCTTGTCCCTTTAGCATGTCATTCAAGCTTTATTATAATGTGCAGAAACCTACGACGCTGGTCGCTAATTTACCTATGTGCAGCGTGAAAAATGTGGCATTTCTTTCTCGTAACGCGTATCCCTGAGCGTTCTTCCTGGCGTATAAATTAAAGGGACCCTGAAACGGTTTTGACGATTTTGTACGAACACACTGAGCCGGTAGCGCAAGTCCAAAGGATCATTTACAGACCGATTTAAGCTCTGTGCGTAAACTGTGTAATTTATTACAAGGCTTTGAAGTTGCGAATCGCCACCAATCACAGCGGCTCAGCCAAACGCGTTTTCAAACCGCCCACTTCCAGTGCGCGTCGTATTGGAAGCGCGACATCACGCAGGCTGCTGACCTGATTGGATATGTCCAGTACACGTCACTGAACCTCCTGTGGCCAGCGAGCGTCGTCTGCCTGTCTTACAACGTACTCCGTGTTGACGTGAGCTGAGCGACAGTGTTTATCTCAAGGTTTCTTTTCTTGGACATAATTAATTTCCCTAGCCGTGTTGTGTACCACATATTTAGCAATTTCTAGCAATTGGTGACTTCTGAAGCTGCGACATCGTGCAATGTTCGTGAGGCATCTGACGAGCGGAATCCCTTCAGTTCGTCGCTGCAATGAGCGTCGCGCTCTCGCTATCCATTCAACGCCACCAGTGCTGGGCAGTATCGAAGATACATGTATCTTAGATACTATCTTAGATACACTTTGGGTATCTTGTATCTGTATCGCGATACGTCTCGAAAGACGAGTATCTGTATCTGTATTTCCGATACATTCGATAATGTATCGTGTATTTTAAGATACAAGATACTTCTATCGCAACACAGCCGTGCGAAACAATAATCGCTGGCCAAACTCCGCTTCTCAAGCTGGTACTGGTGCCACTAAGCGATCTGAATAAGGTGACGTTATTTTTACGCCAGAGTCGCCCAGTGAGGGTAGATCAGGAAGACAAGCACGCGGACGTCTACGCCCAGCCCACGTACCTTTTGTTTTCTCGATTTCTTTCTTTTTAGTTGCTCCAATGCCGCTACACTTGCTCATAGCCACTGTCCTGCGCCGCGTACTCCACTGCGTGCGGCGTCTATCGCGCAAATTCTGATGTTGTTACAGTGTCGTTATTGCAGATTCTTTTGCGTCTTGATCCGTAACGAAATGTGATGCGTGCAAGAATGGGGTTGCTTTGCGTCGCGTGGATTTTACATATTAGCGATTTAAAAGATCTCGAGGTATAAGTTTGACTTGCATGCAATGAATTAACTTATATGCAAATAAGATTGTAAAAACTTTAGCACCACAGGCACTGATGCTAGATCTAATAGAGCAAGCGTTTACCTAACAGAAAATATCTTGGCGTACGGTATTTTCACTTCCATCTGCATTTATTCAAAGAATTTATGAAATCATGGTTTGATTATTAGCACAAGGCACAAGTGCTTTCTTAGCTGTAATTTTGCGTCACATACATTACCTAGGTCTCTGCACTGTTTTTCCGGTCTGGTCACTGCAGTATGTCTTTTTGTAACGCGCTCCCAAAAAAAGATTGCTGCTTTATTCTTCTAACTGTCTGCTTTATTTCTACTACTGTTTACACATTTACACGTTGCCAAGGCGATTTTGAAAACAAATATATTATTATGTGGGCGTGCCTTGAGTATACAGTACAAAATATTCTACTTACCGCTTAAGAAAATAGTGAAATTGAGTTTGCCTTATAAAAATGAAAGAGCCATCTTAAAGATGTTAGGAAGGGGATTCGAGAAACGTTGTTTTACTGAATGCTCCGTTTTACTCATGAGCGTCCCAACGAGCCGTTTCAGGCAATTTTCCATAGGCACTGAATTTCACATTGTCTCAACCAAGCCCTTAGCCGGGGGGGGGGGGGGCGGCTAGGTTTTCAGCAAGTGCCCACCCCCCCCGAAAAAATTTTTGGCTACGGGCCTGGTCTCAACAGGTAAGTTGACGATACTTCGTGATCATAGCTGTTAAGGGCGCCGTCTGTATCGTGTTTCTGTACTCATTCAATGTGAATGTTTGATAAACAACCACCTCTTATTTACTTATATTTTTTTCCGGTTTAGGCCTTCTTAAATATTTTTCTTATTACTAATCGCTACGTAAAGGGAGCTATAAGCGGCAATAGCGCGAATAGCGGCGGTGTCCTGCGATGCTTCGTGCAGCTACGCAATACGTCTGAGACATTCCTGTGTTGCACATGTTCTCTCGTTCAAGAAAAATTGCAAAAAAATTGCACGTTAGTGAGTATATCAACAAAGAATCCCTTACGCCAGCAGCTAAGTAGAACATGGAAATTTATTGCAGGTTTACGTCATCTACATATACAACAGGGGTCTCAAACTCAGCTTATAGCCGGCGGGCCGCAGTCGCGAAATTTAGCTCCAAAGGCCCGGGGACAGTGAAGATGGTGGGGTCGGAGAGAGTTTGAACAAAATGACGTTGCCATTTGAAAGGAGGCCTTTGACATATCTCATATATAGGTCATTTCTGAAGGGCATTTTGAGTCCGGATTCTAGAAACAACGATACGGATGTACATAACGAGTGAAATCTGGACGCGGATTGAAATATAGAGTTTTTGTTCCACGGTTATGTTTCAGCACATGGTGACCACGTGTTCCTCACGAAGGAAATGCTTGATACCAGTCATGTCTGTGTAGCTCACTAACATACTTATTTAGAAAACAAAAACAAATGGAACGGAGACGATCATGTGTGCCGGCCGGGCCGCTAGCGAACGGTCGCAAGCCCCGTATACACCATGCGTTCCCCGCGCCACTCCCCCCCCCCCCCCCCCCTCCCAGGAAGAAAAAAAGTCGCTATTAGAGTTGTTGCTGCTGTACACCTGTCCGGATATACGGTATTGTGCAAATTGTCTTTTACGGACAAGGTAAAAGTCCACACCGGTATTTGCGCCGTCGTGCGAAGGCTTCTTATTGACGTTATTGTGATTACATGGCAACCCGCTAGCTGGTCGCCAAGTTGAGCAGCGACTCCCATCAATTACAAAAATGACAAGCAAGAACCGCTGTCAGCGAAGTGT
The DNA here is from genome assembly GCF_013339695.2 of Rhipicephalus sanguineus. Lineage (NCBI taxonomy): Eukaryota > Metazoa > Arthropoda > Arachnida > Ixodida > Ixodidae > Rhipicephalus > Rhipicephalus sanguineus. The sequence continues at coordinate 96,798,044 of NC_051179.1, forward strand.
ATAAAGAGTTGTCCTGTGAGCAAGCTAAAACAAGCCCCAATAAGTTGTTTTGGAAGGAAACTAATGTACTTTGAGCAAGAAGGGCAAAACTTTTGAGATACTAACAGACATTTCATGCAAGTGAAACTAAATAGGTCACAGTTCAGAAATTTTCAAGGAGACGTCTTTGTGTATAGGCGTTTGCTGCTACATTGTATGGATCTATAATAACATATTTGAGAATGTATCGAAGTATCTTAAGATACAATTGCCAAGTATCGTATCGGATACAATTAGTGCGGCAGTATCTTGTATCTGTATCTCCAATACTTTTTGCCTGAGTATCTTGTATCGTATCGCGATACAATTTCAAAGTATCTTTGCCCAGCCCTGAACGCCACGATCCACGTTTTTGTGGCTGTAACTTCACCCCTGAAGACACAACCACATTGCCCGAGCTTACGCTTATCGGTGATCGTTCTTGAATTATTTTTGCTTGTCCGCATGCTTTTGCAGATTGTCGCCGTACAGGAGAATAAAATAAGATTTGCTGGTAGTGTGGCGGCACCTGTCGGAGCAGATATCAACCACTCCGCGAGCTTCGTCTTTGTTGGGCCTCCGAGATTGCGCACAACCCGTCGGCGCACAATATCTGAGGCCATGACTGGGCGAAGCTCAAACCGTCGAGTGCGCTCATGAGAGCGCTGCGATCGCCGGCGATGTCAGGGTGTCTGTGAATTGAGGGTGCAAGGCAGTGGTGAGGAGGAGGGTATAGATATAAATTCCGTAGCGGCCTTGGTAGACAGTGCGTCGCTTATTTTTTTGCGAATGATTTGGGGATGCCCCTGCCTAAACGCTGACAAAACTTCAAAAAACCGTTTCAGGGTCCTTTTAACACTCTCAAACATATATAATATTTTTGTACTACTGCTGTAATCCAGCGGAACAGATGCTCAAGGAATGATTAGGTGGAAAGAAGCACAGCAGGGATGACACGTAATAAAAAGGGAAGGCTGTGTGCGTACCGTTCCAAGCCCACCATAGTTCAGTGCGAGTACCCCATATGGATACATGAATGGACGAAGCATGGATGTTGTCGGTACAATGATATCGTTGAGGGCGCCTGTATAAAATGGGATGTAACCAGTGTCGTCGAACAGCGGGGTCTTCGTGTCCATCCACATATACTGTGTAGAGAGACCCAGAGCCTTTATCCAGGTCGGGAACAGTTGGTCTAGGTCCAGCGGTGCATCCGGGTAGGGTTCTGAGTGAAAGGATTAACAAATAATTTACAGATAGCGAACAAGGAAACCGTACTGTTTCCCGAACGGTAAGACATTCTTTTGCCTTAGAGTAACCGTGTGTTTCATTCGTGGCGTGATGCCTGATCACACAAGCTTTCATCGAACTGTTCACGGTGTGACCACTTCCTAGAAGAAGAGTCAAAATTATCGACTCCACAGGTAGCTGTGAAGACGTGAATAAATAAATTTTTATATCCATATTTATTGTCTATTGAACATTCGTCAGCTGGGCAACTTGAACCGAGAGGAGCTCATTCTTATTCACAGAAAAAAAAATTGGTGTAGGCCTTGATGTAGACCTAAATCGCACGCTAAATGCATCACCAGTAACATGAAATACGAGAAAGTGATTAGTGTGTTATGATTGGATTAGGATGCACTGATGCCCGCGCAGCGTCTTCGAGGGTGGAGACACATTTTGACCCACCCCGCGCCGCCGTTTGTTCACGGGAAAACATATTGTCTATAAAGTGCCAGGCGGAGTGCAGTGGCTAGCGCGGGGACGGTGCTACAAACGCGTTAGTGTTCATGTTATTAGATCAATCCTGGGACCGCTATGACAGGCTTCTGTGTGCCATTGTTTACTGTTTCACATGCGAAAGGCCAACGTTTGTTTCGCTTCACTCGTAACAGCGAGCGAAGAAAAAAATGGGAGGTGCAACTGAAACTCGACCGCTGACATCCGATAGACGGCGCCTAAATATGCGAGGTTAGTTGTTGACTTGGAAGTAACATATGCACGTCTATTTTTGATCGCTGGCCATGACCATTTTTTGAACAAATTTGTGAACAAATTAAATATTTTTCTTGCAATAGCTGCATAACATAATCATTGTGTGAAGCTGCTACTGCAGAGGGCCTGTTCAGCTTTTTGTTAGGCCTTCCAGAGTGAACAGAAACTTGGCTCAGCTTGCCTATGCCCGCATAAGTCAATTTGAGCTTAGATACACCTAGCTGGCACAAGCTAATTATAGTTCAGGCTAATTAAGCTCAGTCAAACCAATCAACACTATTTGATACCAATCAAAACTGATCGATGCTAATCAATCCCAATGAGGCCGCCGGAATAAGCCTAGAAAAGCCTAGTTAAGCCAGACTACCCCTGCCTGATTAAGATTGCACAAGCCAATAAACACAAGTCAATACCAATCAATACTTGTCGATACCAATTAAGGTGTATTCGCCGGATTAGTGTGGAGTATGTCGGTTTACGCTAATCCGGACCAAGATAAGGTGGCCTAGTCATGACGTAGGACTGGATTTGAAGTAGATAAAATACATCTAGAATCCAAGTTAATCTGGATTAGGCTAATCCGGATTAAGCTAATTTTGAACCAGGTCTTTTTGAATAAAGTGAGAATGCTTACCCAGTTCGGTGCCTGTTTATAGTCACATTAAGTCAGTCCAGATGATCGCTGATTAAGCTAATTCTGATGAAGACAAATTTTAGTAGGTTGAGAGTGCCTAGCCAGTTGGATGAATGAATATGTCCGCTTAAACAAATCCGGATTAAGCTGGATTAAGCTTGTCCCGAGCAAGGCAGTTTTGAGTAAGTTGATATTGCCTCGGCAGTTTAATGGCTGAGTATGGCCAGATTAAGCCAGTCTGGATTAGCTCGGATTAAACTAATCGACTCGAGGAACGCATCACTGACAAAGCCGCGTGAATGTTGACACTCACTCGATCCCACGAAAACTAGGCGAAGCTCAGACATACTACGCGCACCATGACCGTGCCTTGTTTGTCATGACGCACTTAACATACATGAGATAATTTTCATGTTAAGGCCAGTCAGTTATGTTCATCATACGCTTTTGTCATGCCATACCAGTTTTGGTGTAGATGAAATAATTAGAATGGTCACTAGAGCGCCATGAGTGGGTCATGTGTCGTGACGCACGTGGGATGCTTGAGGTGATTTTCATGTTATGGTCAGTTATTTATGTTCGCCACGCAGTCTTGTCATGTCATGCTAATTTTGGTATATATCAAGTTAATAAACCGGCCGCTAGAGCACACATGACGGGGTAGTGTATGTCATGACGTACATGACGTGCTTGAGAAGATTTTCACGCCATGAGCAGTCATTTATCTTCATCGTACGCTTTAGTCATTATGACGTTACAGTGACCTAACGAAACGTCACATGATGACGTCATCACATCGCATCGCAACTTGGTCAAAGGTGGTCCGATCACGGAGGCAATGCAAAATCAGTTGTGGTGCCTCAGATCTTATAAGCAGTGCAGGACCACATTAGGTGCAGCCAGCTTTCGAAGGGTGGCCGGACAGCATCAATACACATGCTCAGAGGAAAAAGAAGATGGCTTTCGCGTTCGAGTTGTCTTGACTGAATGCTTGTGGGAGCCTGTGAGTTTTTTTAGCTCGCTCGTTCCTTGGGGCTGTTTGATGAATTCTGCGCATTTCCCCACTTGTTCAAAGAACCAAGTGCACATTGTGAGAGCAAGGTGCACATGCAAGGCTGGGCGCCCAGGATGGTGTAAGCACGCCACCACCTTGGCTATGTTTGTCAACAAGTGCGAGCCCACCTCCTGCACAGACCTACCGTGCTCCTGGCTCTGGCATTCGCCGTGTCCCGTTCCAGATATAAACATTTTTAACGCTTCGTCGTAGGGTCACGCCGTAGCCTTCCCCATAGCACGCAGCAAAAAGTATAGGAACATATAGGCAGAACGCCGGGCTATCGAGCCTCTCACATCATCCACCAAGAAGTGGGCACTGCATAAGCGGTTTCGGTGCTTGACAAGCTGCCGAAGACCTCCATAGGGGCTAAAAAAGGCAGAGTACATGACCACGACGAACAAATATGCGCCATAATAACAAGAATTTATAAAATGAAGAGCGCCTGTTTATCTCGCACGTTGCACCGCCTTCATCCAACGCTCTCATCGCTCGTTTCATATAATTTTATGTTTGACACCTTACCGGCGGCGTATATGTAGCTGTTCTGACTGCCATACACGCCGCAATAGCGCAGTTAGGCTCCTGCTTCACCGCGAATTAGCTGCGTCCTTTCGAGCTGCTGCAGTTCCTCCCGTACGCACCCGCTCTAAGCCGCGACTGATTAGCAGCGCGCCGCACTGCGAACGGTGCCACTCGTTCAGTCAAAGCTGCAGCGCACTAGGCGTATAGAACCGTAGTGCTTTAGAGCGCGTTGAACACGAGGCTGAACCAAACCCGTACATTTGCTGGGTTCTTGACCTTGATCAAAGCGCAAGATTGGTACGTGCTAAGCGATTGTCGCGATAAGTGAACCGCGAAGCTATGTTTCATGCCTATGTAATTGCAGTCGAAGTTCAAACTGATTGAGAAAAATGTTGCCAATTGTGCTCAATATTTTAAGTCAACTCTAGTAACAGCACAGGCCTTTTTCCCAAGGTTGGTCGAGATTGAAAGAAAGCATGCTTCGCAATGGCTCCAGAACGAAAATAGTGATACGTGCTTACAATGGCCTGCGTATGATCCCCAAATTTCGGAGGCTGAAGGTGGCAAGTGAATAGTTATTTTAGTGCAACATCAGGGCTCCGCTGCCGCCAATATTAGAAACGTCCATGATAATAACGCTGTGCATTCAAGAATGACAAGAGACGCCATATTGAGAAAAGGAACGGGGCAAACTGGGTGCCCCGTTTTATGCACAAGGGGAGCGCCTGCAACCCCCCCCCCCCTCTGGGTTACACGGTTGTGTATGTGGTGCCTTATAGACGTCTATACTTAAGGATGCTCTCGCACGTTGCACCGCCTTCATCCAACGCTCTCATCGCTCGTTTCATATAATTTTATGTTTGACACCTTACCGGCGGCGTATATGTAGCTGTTCTGACTGCCATACACGCCGCAATAGCGCAGTTAGGCTCCTGCTTCACCGCGAATTAGCTGCGTCCTTTCGAGCTGCTGCAGTTCCTCCCGTACGCACCCGCTCTAAGCCGCGACTGATTAGCAGCGCGCCGCACTGCGAACGGTGCCACTCGTTCAGTCAAAGCTGCAGCGCACTAGGCGTATAGAACCGTAGTGCTTTAGAGCGCGTTGAACACGAGGCTGAACCAAACCCGTACATTTGCTGGGTTCTTGACCTTGATCAAAGCGCAAGATTGGTACGTGCTAAGCGATTGTCGCGATAAGTGAACCGCGAAGCTATGTTTCATGCCTATGTAATTGCAGTCGAAGTTCAAACTGATTGAGAAAAATGTCGCGAATCGTGCTCAATATTTTAAGCCAACTCTAGTAACAGCACAGGCCTTTTTCCCAAGGTTGGTCGAGATTGAAAGAAACCATGCTTCGCAATGGCTCCAGAACGAAAATAGTGATACGTGCTTACAATGGCCTGCGTATGATCCCCAAATTTCGGAGGCTGAAGGTGACAAGTGAATAGTTATTTTAGTGCAACATCAGGGCTCCGCTGCCTCCAATATTGGAAACGTCCATGATAATAACGCTGTGCATTCAAGAATGACAAGAGACGCCATATTGAGAAAAGGAACGGGGCAAAGTGGGTGCCCCGTTTTATGCACAAGGGGAGCGCCTGCACCTCCCCCCCCCTGGGTTACACGGTTGTGTATGTGGTGCCTATAGACGTCTATACTTTGGATACTTACTGTAGAGTTCTTCGACGAAGTCGGGCTCTAAGTGCCGCCCGGGACTTCCCACGTAGGACACCATGTCCCTAATCTTCTTTATAGCAGCTTGTCGGAATTCGCTGCTGAGCCAGGTTGAATATCGCAGGGCCCTCACATAGGAATTGCGGATTTCGTCCACCATGTTCTTTGCTTCTCCTACCATGTACGGTTGGATCTCTGTTCAGGAAATCATCATGCAAGCAAACCGTTTCAGACACACCGTTTTTGAATATAATATGGCACATTATTATGTGGTATTACTTAAGTGTTTTGTGGTCTTTCTTTGTTTTCTTCTATATTGCGCTAACGTGATTTATAGGGTAGCGTTGGACAATTTGAGAATGATATTCACCCTATCAGGAAAAAAAAAAGAAAGACTAGTCAAAGCAAGGTCTATGCGACATAATCACGCAGATGCCTAGTTGTCAGCTGTCCAGGTAACATTGTGTTCAGGCTACTGGATTTCTATGATGTCTCTGGCAGCAGCCAGCCGGCATATATCACAATCATTACTTCGTTCTATTACCCAGAAAAATTGAAATTTTGGTACATGCTTTTGCAAAGATAAACGACTTTCTGTTCATCTTTTAGTAACCAGTCAGGCAAAGAGAAATGTGAATATTAAGATACTAACCAATCGAACTACTGGAACAACCCTGACAATGTTGGAGACATATGATGCTTGATGGGTTTATTGAAGAGTCCGTTTTGTTGTTATACCACATGGTGAAGTAGCGCACTTTTGACGAGGACAAAGCGGACAAGAAAGACACGACACTCGTTACTGTTATGCGCACGGTTTGTAACTGTCTATGATCCCTACCGCTGTCTCTAAAGCTGAGAAAAAAATAAATCATGATATTTTGCTTCTACTAACGTTTCGGCAGAAACTTGGAGGCTAACAAAGAAAGTGGATGCAGTTGAGCGCCACGAAGCATGCGATGAAATTATAGGCGTTCCATTAGAAGATAAGCAGACAGCTAAATTGATCAGTGAACAAGGAGGGGTATTCTTCATCCTCTTTTTAAAGCGAAAGCTTTACTGGCCTCTTCGAGCGACTCTCGCCGTGCATATCCGCTTGCCCTTAAAGTAAGAACGAATACCGCGTGACAAGCCGCGTCCGCCGCCGCCGCTGCTTTGACCGCTGCTAGGATGACAAACGCTGCCTCGCCGGCCTCGCCAGCCATGTGCACGTGATTAACCACGTGACTCGCCACTCTCTCTGCCACGTCGGATCGACAGACGAGTGCTTCATGTTCAGGCACTGTGATGGCACAGTGCCTGAACTGAAGCACTCGTCGCAATTGAAGCAATGGAAGGAGGCAGCGAGGACGCTGGTCTATCTGTGCCGAAGTTGTCTGCGTGGTTTCAGCGGGGAAAGGGGCAAGCTGCGTCGGGCCATCTTGCGGATGTCGCTCGGCTTGCTAATGAGTTGAAGCGAAAGCGTGAGTACCAGAGCGCAAAGTTGCGGGCTGAAACGAGTTATGAACAGGAACATCAGCGAGCGAAACGTCGAGAGAAGGATGCAGAAAGATGAAAGCGGCGATCTTTAGGGGCGGCAGTGGACTGCTTGCGTTCGATTTCGCCGACGGCTTCGGAAACGGACGACAGGACGGTACTGAGTGCTCGCAATACAGCACGTTCGACTAGCCACATCGTTCGGTTGGCAAACTGTGCTTCGGCTACGGGAGTAAACTAGCATAACCAAGTGTAGCAAGATTCCCCTTGCAGAACCTAGCCTAGCCTAGATAAGCTGCCTCCAATTTTTTTTTTTTCATTAAAGGGACCGACAGTCAATTTTCATAGCACCTGTTTTCTTTAGCGCAACGGAATGCTTACTGGTCTGAATGTCCAGTAACGGAATGGTAACGCAGGTGTGATGTGCCACGATTCCGATGAAAAGACGTCGAAGCGCGTCGAAAACACGCAAGCACGCGCACTTGAATAAGAGCAGCTCGGCCATCTAGGTGATACCTTCCTGCAGGTGCCCGCGTAGCGCGAGCAAGTGAAGGCCACGTTGCCTAGACAGACGGAGCAGATGCTGAATAGGAGAAGACGCTTTGGCCTGGTCAGGCGTTAACGTTGAGAGGCTAACATTGTCGGAGGGTCCTGAACGAGCGTTTACGTCCAGCGACCTTGCAACGACACGTCATTTGCTCCTCTGGACCACCGGACACAGAACTTGCGACAGCCCGCCTGGCCCTTCTCGTATAAGAGTATTGTCACGTGGTCGTGACGTCGACGAAGACAGCAGTCGGCGTTTGCGGGATGAAACTGTTTATTTGGCCGAACTTGTGGCCGGGAAAATGAGAACTATAACTACAGCAATACACGCTGTACAATGATAGCGGCGAACAGGGCGTCGTCCGTCGATCAACTGACAAGCGGTCACGCGTGTCTGCTTTTATACAGGCGCTATCGAACTTTCCAGCAATATCGCTGGTGGCGGCGTAATTCTCTAGACAAAGCTGGAACATTCGCGTGCGGGGCGCAATCTTAACAAACTGATCTACTACGATCGCGACGCTTCTAGAACATTACTTCGCGGACAGCGTCGAGCGTGATAACCGTTCCTGCCGGTCAAACTGAATACATCAAACAAGACAAGAAGTGGGCGTGGCATTGCCCCCCTCTGAAAAAAAGCATCGTCCCGATGCTTGTGAAAGAACAAAGAAGAGAGAAAAAAAACAAGTGCATACATAAATACATTACAATAACAATGGAAAAGTAGAGTCCCCAGGTTCGCTAACGCGCAAAAAACGGCTTAAGGCGCACGACATGGACGACTTCAGGTCGTGCGCGGCGTCGCTGAGAGTTCGCAATGCCGTCCGGGATGACCTCGTAGTCAAGAGCGCCGAGGCGTCGAAGAACCTTGTATGGCCCGAAATATCGCCGAAGGAGTTTTTCGCTAAGCCCACGTCGGCGTATCGGCGTCCAGACCCAAACACGGTCGCCGGGCTGGTATTCCACGAAGCGTCGTCGAAGATTGTAGCGACGGCTGTCGGTGTACTGCTGGGACTTGATGCGCAGGCGGGCGAGCTGTCGAGCTTCTTCGGCACGTTGTAAGTAGGTGGTCACGTCGATGTTTTCCTCGTCGGTCACGTTTGGTAACATGGCGTCGAGCGTCGTTGCCGGGCTCCGTCCGTAGACCAACTTGTACGGCGTCATCTGCGTCGTTTCTTGCACAGCGGTGTTGTATGCGAAGGTCACGTACGGAAGGATGGCATCCCACGTCTTGTGCTCGACGTCAACGTACATGGCCAGCATGTCGGCGATGGTCTTATTTAGCCCTCGGTGAGGCCATTGGTTTGAGGGTGGTCAGGCAGTGGTCCGGCGGTGGCTTGTCTGGCTGTACCTCAAGATCGCTGAGTTAGCTCCGCTGTAAACGCCGTACCTCTGTCAGTGATGAGGACCTCTGGGGCGCCATGACGCAGAACGATGTCTTCAACAAAGAACTTCGCTACCTCGCCAGCACTGCCTCTAGGTAGGGCCCTTGTTTCGGCGTAGCGGGTCAGGGTAGTCGGTAGCTACGACGATCCACTTATTACCGCTAGTCGGACGTTGGGAACGGCCCCAGGAGGTCCATCCCGATCTGCTGGAACGGTCGCCGAGGTGGCTCGATCGGCTGAAGAAAGCCCGCTGGTCTTGTTGGCGGTGTCTTGCGTCGCTGACAGTCTCGGCATGTCCTTACGTAGCGAGTGACGTCGGCGGCAAGGCGCGGCCAGTAGTACTTTTCCCTGTACTCTTGCCAGCGTTCGGGAAACACCGAGGTGTCCTGCTGTCGGGTCGTCGTGCAGGGGCCTCGAGGACTTCTGGCCGCCATTCTGGAGGCACCACGAGAAGGTATTTGGCTCGATGTGGCGAGAAGTTCTTCTTTTGGAGAACACCGTTGCGCAAGAAAAACGACGCCAGTGCTCGCTTGAACACTATCGGAACCGACGGCGTTCTTGCCCTCGAGGTATTCCATAAGGCCTCTGAGTTCCGGGTCGGATCGCTGTTGTTCAGCGAAATCGTCGGCACTTATGGTTCCAAGAAGTAGTCATCATCCTGGTCGTCTTGCGGCGGCGGGTCCACGGGGGCACGAGACAGGCAGTCGGCGTCAGAGTGTTTTCTTCCGGACTTGTAAACGACGTGAATGTCGAATTCTTGCAGTCGTAGGCTCCACCGTGCGAGGCGACCGGAAGGGTCCTTCAAGCTAGCTAGCCAACACAAGGCGTGGTGGTCGCTCACAACTTTGAAGGGCCGGCCGTAGAGGTAGGGGCGAAACTTCGATGTAGCCCAGATGATGGCCAGGCACTCCTTTTCCGTTGTCGAATAGTTGATTTCTGCCTTTGATAGCGACCGGCTAGCATAACTGATGACCCTCTCCAGCCCGTCAGTCTTCTGCACGAGGAACGGCGCCGAGTCCTAGGCTGCTTGCGTCGGTGTGTATTTCCGTATCGGCGTCTTCGTCGAAATGTGCTAGTATTGGAGGCATCTGAAGGGCGTCGTTTAAGTTCTTGAAATGCCTCGATTTGCGCCGTTTCCCACTGGAAATGGCACGTCGGTCTTCGTCAGGTGCGTTAGTGGCTGGGCTATTCGTGAAATTCCTTGACGAAGCGTCTGTAGTAGGCGCACAAGCCGAGGAAAACGGCGTACGGCCTTCTTATCGGTGGGTGGCGGGAAGGCAGCGATGGCAGCTGTTTTCCGCGGGTCCGGGCGAACACCATTCTTGCTGATCACGTGACCCAAAAACAAGAGCTCCTCGTACGCGAAGCGGCACTTTTCAGGCTTCAGGGCTGAGTCCGGAGGTCTTGATCGCTTGAAGTACAGCTTCAAGGCGTCGAAGGTGTTCGTCGAAGTTGAGGAAAACACAACGACGTCGTCCAGTACACAAGGCACGTCTGCTCACTTCAAGCCGGCCAGTACTGTTCCATAACGCGTTGAAAGTCGCGGGCGCCGAGCAAAGACCAAAGGGCATGACCTTGAACTCGAACAGGCCGTCTGGTGTTATGAAGGCAGTCTTTTCTCGGATCTCTCTCGTCGACTTCGATTTGCCAGTAGCCGGTCTTGAGGTCAATCGACGAAAAGTACTTGGCGTTGTGGAGTCGATCTAGGGCGTCGTCTATTCGTGGGAGAGGGTACACGTCCTTCTTCGTGACCTTGTTCAGGCGACGATAGTCGACGCAAAAACGTAGGGTTCCATCCTTCTTCCTCCCTAACACCACAGGTGACGCCCACGGACTCTTGGACGGCTGGATGATGTCGTCGCGTAGCATTTCGTCGACCTGTTTCTTGACGGCCTCGCGTTCTCGCGTCGAACTCGGTACGGGCTCGGACGTATTGGTCGGGCACTTTCTTCTGTTATGATGCGATGTTTCGCGACTGGGGTCTGTCGAATTCGTGACGACGACGAGAAGCAGTCCTTGAATTGTAGGAGCAGGGTTTTTAGCTGGTCTTGCTCGTGCTTCGCGAGGCTCGGGTTAACGTCGAAATCTGGTTGGTTTCGTCGATTCGTCGAAGCAGGTTCGGTAGCATCGAAGAGGGCGAGAGCATTGCTGGATTCCACGAATTCGTGGATGTAGGCGACCGTCGTACCAATGTTGAGGTGCCTATATTCGTGGCTGAAATTTGTCAGCACTACCTTTGCTTTGCCATCACGCAGCTCGGCTATGCCTCTTGCGACGCAAATCTGACGGTTGAGAAGTAGGTGCTGATCGCCCTCGATGACACCTTCAAGGACTGCGTGTTCTTCGGTGCCGACGGAAATGATGATGCTGGAGAGAGGCGGAATGGTGACGTGCTCTTCTATCACATTCAATACGGGCTTCCTGGCGTCGTGTGTGGTGGCAGCGCTTTTTCTGAGGTTAGTGTTATTGGCTCAGATCTGAGGTCTATTACGGCACCGTGTTGACTTAGGAAGTCCATCCCAGTATCACGTCCCTGGAACAGTGCTGCAGGATAGAAAGCTCGCAGGATAGCTTCGGTCACTGATGCTGACTCTTGCTGTGCAGACTCCAGCCGGCGTTATAAATGACCTCCAGCGGTGCGGATTTCAGGACCTTCCCAAGCAGTCCTAACTTTCTTCAACTTCGCGGCGAATGACCCACTGACGACGGAATAGTCGGCCCAGTGTCGACGAGAGCGGTAACGTTGGTCCGTCGAATAGTACGTCGAGGTCGCTAGTCCGCCGTCTTGCGTTGCGTGTACGTCGCGGCGTCGGGTCACGGCTACGTCGGTTTGCACCGCTGCTTCTGCGTTGCGTCGTCAGGTCTGCTTCCACGGGTCGCAAAGTTTCGTCTTCAGGACGTCGTTCGGCGTGCGGCGGGGGCTCGGAACTTCGTCGCGGCGTCGTCGTCGACGGCGGAGGATCTTCAAAGTTTCGTCGTTCAGCAACCGCACCTCCATCTGTTGCTGCCCTTAGTTTTCCGGATACGGGTTAGGTGACCGGCCTCGCGTTGGGCCAGTGTATGGTCGGCGTTGGGGGGAGACGTAGCGGCCTGGCGACGGCGAACGGGAAGGTTGTCGGGGCGTCTATTGCGTTCCCGCGAGGTAGTCGGCGATGTCGCGTGGTCTTTCCCCTCGTTGTGGACGCGGCGCGTCGATGGCGAACCCACGCAGTCCCATCTGTCGGTACTGGCAGCGGCGGTAAGTGTGGCCAGCTTCCCCGCAATGGTAGCAGAGTGGGCGGTGGTCGGGGGCGCGCCAAACGTCGGTCTTCCTCGGCGTGTATAGCTGGCCGGCTGGCGGGCGGTATGACGTCGGTGGCGGCGGCGGTGGTGCCTGGCGGCGGAACTGCTGGGGGTGGCGCGGCGTCTTGACGTGGGCGAGGAGGGGGGGCGTTGCGTCGGGCTGCAGCGGCATAGCTCACTGCTTGCAGCTGTGGCTGCGCTGACTCGGAGGTGCCCAGAGACTGCTGTATTTCCTCTCGGACGATGTCAGCGATCGAGGCAACTTCAGGCTGTGGTAAGGGTAAACGTTTGCGCAGTTCTTCGCGCACGATCGCTCGGATCGTTTCACGCAGGTCGTCGGAGCCGACATGAACAGCTGGGCTGTCTTGAATCGAACGGCGATTATACTGGCGGTTGCGCATTTCCAGCGTCTTCTCTATCGTCGTCGCCTCTGAGATGAATTCTTGGACTGTCGAGGGCGGGTTCCGCATCAGCCCAGCGAAGAGCTCTTGCTTTACCCCTCGCATGAGCAACCTGACTTTCTTGTCCTCAGGCATGGCTGGGTCGGCGTGGCGGAACAGTCTGGTCATTTCCTCTCCAAAGATGGCAACACTTTCATTTGGAAGTTGAACCCGCGTCTCTAGCAAGGCTGCGGCCCTTTCTTTCTGGACGACGCTTGCAAACGTCTGCACGGAAAGCGCTTCGAAAGGCGTCCCAAGTTCGAAGAGTGGACTCCCGATTCTCGAACCAGGTCCTTGCTGCGTCTTCAAGGTAAAAGTAACGTGTCGCAGCTTGCCTCCGGAGTCCCAGTTGTTGAATGTTGACACCCTTTCGAAAGTCTCGAGCCAGGTGTCCGGGTCTTCGAATGACGACCCGCGGAAGGTTGGCGGCTCCTTGGGCTGCCGGAGTAGGATCGGCGCAGGCTGCACGGGGTCGGTCATCGTCGCTGCGGTGGGTGTTGGGACCTGGGGCTGCCTGGTTTTTTCGGGAAGGAGCCCGTGCTCTGGCTGCAGTCCCTTTCTGCCTGCGGCTTGTTCGACGATCCGGGTTTTTCTTTGCTGTCGTCCTCCTCGCGGCTTGGGCTTGGGTCAGCGCTTCGCGGGGCGTCCGGATCATGGAAGAAGCAGCACCTCCACCAGATGTCACGTGGTCGTGACGTCGACGAAGAGAGCAGTCGGCGTTTGCGGGATGAAACTGTTTATTTGGCCGAACTTGTGGCCGGAAAATGAGAAACTATAACTACAGCAATACACGCTGTACAATGATAGCGGCGAACAGGGCGTCGTCCGTCGATCAACTGACAAGCGGTCACGCGTGTCTGCTTTTATACAGGCGCTATCGAACTTTCCAGCAATATCGCTGGTGGCGGCGTAATCTCTAGACAAAGCTGGAACATTCGCGTGCGGGGCGCAATCTTAACAAACTGATCTACTACGATCGCGACGCTTCTAGAACATTACTTCGCGGACAGCGTCCGAGCGTTGATAACCGTTCCTGCCGGTCAAACTTGAATACATCAAAACAAGACAAGAAGTGGGCGTGCAGTATCAACGCCACCCCGACTACTTCTTCGAGCCCCAACGCTTGAGCGCGGCGTTTGTGTGAACTCTTTCTAAAGGCGGTTTCGATATTCATCCCATTGTGCTTGATTTGCTTTTGTGTTTGTGTCGTTTTGGGTTTTTTATATCATTCTATATTGCCACGAGCGCTTCTTTGTTATTCTTATGTAACAAGTCCTTTGCACGTGTGGCCGTTGCCTTCCGCAAGCCACGCCCTAATTCTAGGAACCTTGCAGATTATTTTAGAATTTTCTTGTAGTCTTGAGCAGGCGAACGGGGACAGTTGACTTTGTTCTGGAACTAACGTGCCCGCCAGCGATATCGCTCGAATGTTCGATGCCACATGTATGAATGCCGACGCGCCTTACTGCGGATCAGATTATCGACGGCCGACGCCATGGTCTGGTCGCCGCTATCAGTGTAAGCGTGTGTCGCTTGTAGTGTGACTTCTCGTTACTGGGCACAGGTTCGGGCAAATAAAAACTTTATTATTGAACAAGCCGACTGCGGCCTTCGTCTACGTCAACGACCCCATGACATCTGGTCGAGGTGCTGAGTCATGCTCCGGACGCCAATGCGGAAGGCTGACCCAAGCTCAAGCCGCGAAGAAGGCGACGCTAAAGACTACCCGAAGTGTGGTGCCGGTCCCTTTAATGAGCAAAAAACTGTATATTGTTCGTCTTGTTTTGTACAGAACAAGCACGAAATATTGCTTGGTAGAGTTCTTTTCTTCGCAGAGTAGCACGTGACAGTCGGCTCTGGTTCCGCCAGTGGCGAGAGAGTGAGAACCGCTAAGCGGTATGGGGCAGCTTACTGTACCTCAAAAGAAACAGACCAATCACGGAAACCGGCAACAGAACGACACTTTTGCGACGCAGGGCAGAAGGTCATCCATTTGTTGAAAGGTGTAGCGGTATGTGGTCATGCGCGCAGTTACTACTGAAATCCCGTGACTGTCTCGCATGTGACGGCGACCGAACGTTCTGTTGTTGCGCTCCGATGTTACGCAACCACGCGCAGCCCTCTGTGAAGAGTCGCACTCAGCAGAAAGTACAAGCCGAGCTATGTCGGAGCTCTTTCACTTCGACCGAAATTGAGTGCGTGGCTATGTCATCCTACAAAAGCAGGCAGCCTAATTCCCCCCTTTCAGATATAAGCTTGACTGTGTTTCATGTTTTTGGCTTCTTCACGGACGCAGCTTTCGTCTCCAAATAGAAGGAAGTTTTGTGATGCTGCTCCAAAGGAACCCAGAGCTTGACATCCTCGTTCCCTTCTTTGTCATGGCCGAATTCAAGTGGGTACAAGTATTCTGTATGGAACATATAAGATAGACAAATAAATCAGAGTACTCGTGCCAATATACTTTACGTCCTAAGGAAGTAAAAATTAACAAAGAGCTAAAACCACACAAAATTTTAGCACATCCTTCCATGGCAGATATGTAATAAGGGACAGCGCGATTCCGTCCACACTGTCACAATGAGTCGGTGTAGCACAGTTTCGTTTCCAAGCATAACGTTTAACATATTAAGTTCGCCGAGGCCGCTTCCGAAAGGGATCGGACGAATTGTACTGTGGATGATACCATGTTGGGTTCACGCTTATAGTAGGTGGACGCATGGCTGTAGAGGCGATTGTGAAGAACTACTTCCTGCGAAACTTGAGGCAATTGTACGCCTCGATATAAATCATAACGCGGCGCATGTTAACGAGATCAATTTGTATTGTGCTGTGCTGGCGCAACTTGAAAATCGTGCCTACCTAGCGCTATTACTCTTTGACAGGTGGTATGTAAATGAGATATTGCAACATGCGCGAGCGTACAGCGTGGATAACAACTGCTCCAAAACATATCACCCGCTTTGTTAGCTTACGTACGTGCGCACCAGTACAGATATTGTGGTCAGGTACAATCAAGTCTCGACCTATAAGTAGGGGCAACAATGGCGGGAAAATGTAAAAGGCATGAGAAAGGGGACATTAAAGTGTAAAGCAGGGGAAACCCGTTCAGATTGATAAAATATTCTTTGACAAACGTTTTTGTCTTTGCTGTCTTCACATAAAGCATATAAATATATAAGCAGGGAGGAAATCAAGGGTAACCTTTTCACGTTTGGTTTTCGTGCCGAGATTTCCGCACGTCCCCAATTTCAAGTCGGATTTTTGTTTTGGTGACATTGGTTCACTGAAATTCATTGAAATTGCTGTATAATGCTCTCTGCCCCCTAATGAGGACAATGTACTGAATTTTAAACCGGTATAGCGAATATGTAGGCTCCGCAGACGCCGTCAAATTTACGATGTTCGTGCGGGCATTGAAGGT